>NC_064417.1:14668697-14969252 GCF_023375975.1 Astyanax mexicanus
GTTAGCATGAAAAAACTAGTATGAAGTGCTTTTTCTTGTAAACAGATCAATGTTTACCCAGCTTTTAAAACACTCACTGAGGATATTTGCCCCTGCACGGTCACAAAGCCTTCTGCGGACTGGACCTCGTCAAGTTTTGTTTCAGTGCTGGGTGGACAGAGTAGGCTCTGCGCCTTGTCCACAATTTCTTTTCTAACGGGCATGTTGCTCGTTCTGTAAATGTTCGTGTTTGCATTAATAAATGCCTTCTGTTTTTTTATAACCACATTTTTGAACAAATATGTGCAATCTAGGGTCACTTTTTGTTCATTCTCCTCTGTCAGAGACAAGGAGTACACTGACGACCCATCTGTCAGTGCACAGAGGTATTTTGTAACAAGCTCAGCCGACACTTCCTCTTTAAAACTAAAGGATACTGCAGTGGAGGTGGTGACTTTGGCAATGCATTTTAGACGAGTTGAACAGCCTTTGTCATAGGCTCTCTTGTAGTTTTGTTCCATCTAAAAAAACAAAAACATATACACATAATTAGTCATCTCTACATTGTTTCAGGGTCAGAGAGTAGGCAGGGTGCACAATTATTATTATTATTATTATTATTATTAAATGGTTTATAGCTGTGTAAAATGACTTGAAATTTTACACAACTATAAACCATTTAATAATAATAATAATAATAATAATAAGAAGAAGAAGAAGAAGAAGAAGAAGAAGAAGATAAAGAAGAAGAAGAAGGACAAAAATGCTGATATACAGATCTATAAACAAATTTTGACTAATCTTATTACCAAGATCATTAATATAGTTTTTACTAGTAATATGTCACCATTGATTTACATTAAATCTCACTTACAAATCAAATCAAATCAAATCAAATTTATTTGTATAGCGCTTTTTACAACAGGTGTTGGCACAAAGCAGCTTTACAGAAACATGATTACAGGACAAAGAATCACTTACATTACACATAGAAAATACAGAATACAGAACCCCCAATGAGCGCGGAGGCAAGGAAAAACTCCCTCAGAGCTGCAGGAGGAGGAAGAAACCTTGGGAGGACCAAGACTCACATTTGAGGGGGGACCATCCTACCACTGGTCAAACGGCTTTTAAATTAAAATTTAAAAAGTCTTTTATACATCCATATAGGTTTTATGTACTCAGGAGTGTAATAGCGCCACTAATGGCTTGGATGTAATCTGTAGTGGAGAGTAAGATGGTCGATGAGCAGCTGATCTGTGGTGGTGGTGGAGAAGAGCTGACTTCAGAAACTTCCATCAGTCTGGCCGGACAGGAGACGCGAGAGCCTGAGGGTCCAACATCGGTATCGGGTCAGACAGGTGGGCAGTCAGTAACTCGGAGGAAAGCAGAGAGATGGAATTAGTTTTGACTGGATTTATGCAAAACTGAGAATATTAAAACATTATCAGAGTGTGGCAAATGACTCCGGCAGAACTGAATAAAACAGCCTAACTAAAGGCAGAGAGCCAGAAGGTAACATAGACATGGAGGCACCCTGAAACACCAGCATCCACCCACTCCACCGTCCACAAACCTGAGTGACCGTGTGCAGTGGGAGAACAACAGCACCAGCATCTCAGTTTACCACAATTTCCTCTGTCCATGAACCCCTGAATCTGCAGCCTTATCTAAAGGGAAAAACATTAATTACCAAAGGCTAAACTAAACAAGTAAGTTTTCAGTCTAGACTTAAAGATTGAGACTGTGTCTGAGTCCCGAACATATTCGGGGAGATTATTCCAGAGTTGAGGCGCTTTATAAGAGAAAGCTCTTCCTCCTGCAGAGCTCCTCTGAATTTTAGGAACTACTAATAAACCAGCACCCTGAGATCTGAGTAATCGCGGTGGTTCATAACAGGAGATGAGGTCTTGTAAATAATCAGGAGCGAGTCCGTGTAGGGCTTTATACGTTAACAGGAGAATTTTATAGTCTATGCGGAATTTGACTGGAAGCCAGTGCAGTGCTGATAGTACTGGACTAATATGGTCAAATTTTCTAGTTTTAGTAAGGACCCTGGCTGCAGCATTTTGAACTAGCTGAAGTTTATTTAAGTTACTGCCGGAACATCCAGACAGTAGCGCATTACAATAATCTAGCCTTGAGGTAATAAAGGCATGTACTAATTTTTCTGCGTCATGCAGTGATAGGGCATTTCTTAGCTTGGCAATATTACGGAGGTGTAGAAAAGCTGTTCTAGTAACATTAGATATGTGTTTATCGAATGCTAGATCTGAATCTATGATAACTCCAAGGTTTTTAGCTGCTGAACCAGGGGTGGCTGAGAAGTCAGCCAGATTTAGCATTAAGTCTGATAATTTATTTCTAGCAGCTTTGGGGCCTAATAGGAGAACTTCTGTTTTATCACTATTTAATAGGAGGAAGTTGTGCGACATCCATGATTTTACATCTTCCACACAATCCTCGATTTTCTTTAATCTCACTCTGTCATCAGGTTTGGCTGATATGAAGAGCTGTGTGTCATCCGCATAACAATGAAAATTCACATTGTGTTTTCTAATAACTTTGCCCAGTGGGAGCATATATAATGTAAATAATAACGGTCCTAATATAGAGCCTTGTGGAATTCCATATCTTACCTTGGTATAACTGGAAGACATATCATTTATCCTCACAAACTGATAGCGATCGGTTAAGTACGATTTAAACCATGCTAAGGCAGTTCCGGTTACACCGACCATGTTCTCTAGTCTTTCTAAAAGGATAGTATGATCTATTGTATCAAAGGCTGCGCTCAGATCGAGAAGTACGAGTAAGGAAACACAGCCTTGGTCGGCGGCTATAAGTAGATCGTTTGTTATTCTAACTAAAGCTGTCTCAGTGCTATGATAAGGCCTAAATCCAGATTGAATTTTTTCATAGATCTGGTTTCTTTGCAGGTAAGAGCAAAGTTGTTGGGCTACAGCTTTTTCTAAAATCTTAGAAATAAAGGGTAAGTTTGAAATAGGTCTATAGTTAGACAGTACACTAGGATCAAGATTTGGTTTCTTGATCAGAGGTTTAATTACAGCTGTTTTAAAGGCTTTGGGTACATGGCCCAGGGCGAGCGATGAGTTTACTATCATTAACAGAGGTTTAATTATATCTGGCAGTACCTGTTTTAATAATTTTGTGGGAACAGCATCAAGTGTGCAGGTTGTGCTGTTTGAAGAGGAGATAATTTTCTCTAGTTCTAGCTGTGGAAGTGGGTTAAAGACTTCCAACCTAACTTCAGTAACAGGGTTTTGTTCTAGATCAGCCAGACCAGATGACAGAGAGGATGTAATATTTATCTGTTTAATTTTATCCCGAATGTTTTCAATTTTACTATTGAAGAAGTCCATAAAATCGTTGCTGGTGTAAATGGCTGGAATCTGAGGTTCAGTACCTGCCTGGTTTTTAGTTAATTTGGAAATAACACTAAAGAGAACTCTAGGATTATTTTTATTTATCTCGATCTGTGAGGCCAGATATGCTGAGCGGGCTTTATTAAGTTCTTTTCTATATTTAACAAGACTGTCTTTCCACGCAGAGTGAAACACTTCCAGTTTAGTTGATCGATATTTACGCTCTAAATTTCGTACTAACTGCTTTAAGGTACGAGTTTGATCATTGTACCACGGTGCGAGCTTTTTCTGTCTCTCTATTTTGTGTTTAAGGGGTGCTACAACATCTAAGGTAGAGCGAAAGGTATTTTCTAAACCTTCGGTTAGTTTGTCTAGTTCTACTGGGTCTATAGGAGAATATATTAGAGTTGATAAGTCTGAAAGCTTACCTGTAAATTGTTGGGCTGTAAAAGGCGTAATTGAACGTTTTACAGAGTAGCTAGGGGATGTACGTATATTATGACTAAGATGTAATTTAAATGAAATAAGGTAATGATCTGAAATTGCGGAGGTTTGAGAACGAATATTCGGGTTATCTATGCTCACACCCAGGGTCAAAACTAAATCCAGAGTATGATTACAGTAATGAGTAGGTCCTGTTATATTTTGAATAATACCAACTGAGTCTAAAATCGATGTGAATGGCTTTTTTAATGGATCATCCAATTTTTCGAAATGAATGTTGAAGTCTCCAACTATAATCACTTTATCATTACTCACTGCTAAGTCTGTGACAAAATCACTAAATTCTTTTAAAAATTCTAAATAGGGCCCTGGTGGTCTGTAGATGTTAATTAAAGAAAATGCATTCTTTTTTGTAACTGGATTAATTATACTGGTGGAAAGAAGCTCAAAAGAAGTAAAATTTTCATAGTGTTTCTGATTGCTAACTAAGGTACTTTGGAAAAATATGCAGACCCCACCTCCTCTACCGGACAATCTTGGATTGTGTATATAATTATAGCCTGCAGGGGCGGCTTCATTTAATGCTACATATTCATTTGGCCTAATCCAGGTTTCTGTCAGACACAGAACATCGAATTTCTGATCAGTTATCATTTCATTCACCAGAACTGCTTTTGAATTTAGAGATCTAATATTAAGTAAACCAATCTTTAGGCTTGAAATGTTAGTACTACAGTCTGGATATGATTGTTTAATATAAGTTATTTAGATTTACTGTTTTAGTTTTTTGATGTTTTTGTTTGACTCGGGGGACAGACACAGTCTGAATACATTGGTATCTAGGTAACGTCTCTTTGCAGCTCGCAGACGGTCGGTTAAGCCTCTCTGTCTGCGGCCTGGTCCCGGCTCTGGATTGTCAGCAGCTTCTAATACTACTCTGCCGACTAACTAAAAGACTATGAGCTATGCTGCATGAAAGTAAGGCAGCACCCTCCCGCGTGGGGTGGACACCATCCCTACCTAAAAGACCAGGCTTGCCCTCAAAGTGTAGCCAGTTATCTATAAAGCCCACATGATTTTCTGCACACCACTTGGACATCCAGCGGTTCAGCGAAGAAAGCCTGCTGTAAGCTTCATCACCACGCCTCATTGGGATGGGGCCAGAGCAGATTACCTCCTCGGACAGCGTCTGGGCCTGTTTAATCACCTCTTTAATATTAGCCTTAGTTACTTCAGACTGCCGCAGACGAATATCATTGGCCCCTACATGAATTACTACCCTCGAATATCTCCTATTCCCTAACCTGAGGTTGCCACTAATGTCCGGTGCTCTGGCTCCCGGTAAACAAGTAACTGTTGCCGCTGGTGCCCCTAAAGGAGTAGCTAATTTCACGTGTCGGACGATAGAGTCTCCTATCACCAGAGTACCTTTAACAGGCTCCTCAGTTGGTGCTTCACTGAGCGGGGCAAACCTGTTTGACACGTGAACTGGGGGAGCGTGGTGTTTAGGTGGGCTGGCTGTGGCCTTTGCGGTAGCATTAGCCTTAGCCTTTCGACTATGCCGCCGAGACGTTACCCATTCGCCCCGCTGTGAGGGCTCTAAGGCCGGAGTCGAGGGGGTACTGACTCTCCCTGAGACACCCGGGGCTGCTAACAGTGAATCCTGCTGTCTATCCCTTATTAAACCCCGGACGTGCAGCTCTAACTTATTCACCTTATCCACCAAGGTGCTAACTATCTCACACTTAGTACAAATACCACTATTGTTACCAGTATCGGTGGATAAGGGATCTAAGCTATACATGCCACACTCTAAACAGGTGTAAACCTGAGCAGAAGCCATGGAGAAAAAAGCACTCACCTTGTTTCAGTTGAAATTAGAAACTTACACAAACAAACTGCAGCAGCAAACAGCTAATCCAGCAAACCTGAGGAAAAAGTCTATAAAAGTAGACTGAGAGTGGATTAATAGGTGTGTAGAGCAAAGAGGAAGCAGACTAAAAGTGGATTAGTAAGTGTGAAGAGAGTAAAAGAGAAGAAAACAGAGAAAAGTGTAGAAGCTGAAGATTAAAGCAAGCTCTCAGCAGCAGAGCAGCACAGCAGCAGACCAGAGTAGTAGAGAGCAGAGCAGGGAGCCTTACACAATTCCCACTTTTACTACAGAAAATTAAATTACTCAAATTGGAGTTTGTACTATTCAGAATTTTACTTTATACAAAATGCACTTCATACTAGTGAAAAAATTATTTACAGATATTTGATATCAGAAGAACTAATGTGTGTTCATTCATAATTCATATGGTTCAAGAATTTCTATTAATAAAATAATATAAAAAAGTAATAATAGATAATAGTAACTGAAGTTTTTACTAGTAAAAACTAAAAAAAAAACATGTAAACTCAAAGTATCATTACATGAAGCAAGCAACTCGTAAAAATATATATATTTATAGATCTGTAGATCTGATATAATTATTAGGGAAATTTAATAGCCAGTGTATCAAATGAAAGTTCATACTAGTAAACCCTGCATTAAGAGGTCTGTAATTTGATATTTTACGTGTATATATATTATATATACATATATCGCTGGTATAATTTTAGGATAAATTTTAGGATGGTGAACTGCTTTAAAGGGCAAGGGTGTCATTTTGAGGGGCACATATAGGGCTTCATTAGAGGGACACGTGTCTAACTGGGCACTTTATCATGTTCTCTCACCTGTAGGACAGCCTTATACAGTACCACATTCAAATTTTAACTGGAAAGGTCTTTTTTGGGACTCTATCTAATAGGTGTTGCATATAAAGTGCTTAATAAAAGACTGCAGAGCACAAAAATTCTTGATCTAGTGAGCAAATCAAAAATAACATGAGGATACGTTACCTTTTTTAGAATTCATTTCGGTAAAACTCAGGCATTTATTTAAGCAATTATTCAAACATTTTAGAAAGTGTCTGACCTAGGATGTCAACCCTGTTATGGATATATGCATAACTACTTGAAAGACTTATGGTTTAAAATGATGTACATAAATTATTTAGAAGCCAATATGTGCTTTTTAAGCTTTGAAGTATTTTTATTCTTTATTTTTAAAAACAGATATTTTATAAATTGTGTTTGTGAATTCTTACCAGCACATGATTTCAATGTTTAGATAAAAAATAATTCTATAGGTATTTTGATTATTTTTAAGGATGCAAGTTTTGGCCTCTTTTTTGGCCAAATATTACAAATAAAATGTTAATTATTTGTTAACATTATCTTATCTTAATTAAATTATAGTCAGAAAACCTATATATAACAGGGTGGACATAGCAATAACAGGGTGGACATAACAGGGTGAACAAATAACACATAATAAATTATGTGATTACAAATATTAACATTTTTTATTGATGGATTTTTCTTATGACATAAAATTTTACAAAGATAAAAAAGGGAGAAAAAAAATACATGGGGAACCAAAAGTCAAATTGTTTCTTGCACTAAATGAACAATGTGTCGTGTCTTTACATTTCATTATAAAAAACAACAATAAAACAGTCATTTGTAAATCTTTAGAACAATTAATAAAGAAGGCTAACAATTAATAACAACAATCAATCAAAAAACAATTGCTAAAAATCTCTCCACCATTTTGTTGGAAGTTTTTCTTGTATTAGTTTTGTATTAGTTTTATTCATATAAAATATCTAGTAGAAAATAGGAGATAGGACTGAATTTTAGGCCTCAGTAAATAACAGGAACATCCCGAGTGGAAGAAACTATTAACAGCCAGCATGTCCTGGGTGGATGAAGACCATTTACGACCTAAACGATCAGCACATCCTGAGAACAAAGACTAGTTATGACCTAACGACCTAGCTGTTGTTACCTGTATGTGTGTGTAAAACCATTTGTTGCCTATTGGTGTGTGTCATCTGTGCTGTATAAGAGGCTGGTCCAAAGTTGGCGAGGGAGTTCGACTCTGACAGCCGGCCGGAATGATCGAACCGAAATAAACCTGCTTTTCTCTGAACCTGAACTCAGAAATATTTGAATTGGTTGATAAAGAATGACAAGAGAAACCACACTGTTGAGGACACCAGCAAAACAAAACCCAACAATTTCTCTCTCCCTCTTTTTGTAGACATGTCCTTCTCCTTTCAGGATCAGAATCCTAGTGTTCCCTGTAATACTGTAGTCTCTCTGCAGCACTTAATGGCATTCTTTAAGAGATGCACACTTAATATTAATGTTAAGAAAAAGTATTTTTCATAATAAACATAATATTAAAGCAACATAAAACACTCATGCACTTCATTAATACATTATGTTGTCCACCCTGTAATGTCTTTGGTGGTAACAGGGTGGACCATAACAATGTGATGACAGAAAGTTAGCCATTTTTCAGTGTGTGAGCAAAACCAGGCTAGCAATATAGAGAAATTAGACAAAGTATTGTATGCATTTTATTATGACTATTTTGAAATGTTTATATCTTGCTGCCTTTTCTTATATTTTTTTATAAACAGTGTTGGCATGTTGTGGTTGACCATGTCAGACTGATGGGATAAAATTAGGAAAAACAGACATAACACTCATCTTCTGCAGTGCCCCCATACAAGGTTCACTTGTATGCAGCAGTTATTTTAGAAATTAACAAATTATAAAATAGTTACCAAACATCAACTGCTAGATAACAATTATAGGAACATTGATGCTATACAAAATATAATTGTTTTATTTATGTTTTTCTACTGGTAAGGGCATCCTTTGGTAAATTGGGAGGAGAATGAAGAAGCTTGCTGAGAGATCTTTCCCTTCTTCACAGTGGATGACTCTGCCCCTTGTGCTATTTTGTAGTATGGCATTTGTGTTGCTGACTCTAATGAGCCCTCTTCTCCTTAAAAAAATGTAGTAATGAGATCTGTTACTTTTTGCAATGTTCTATATTTTTTAGCAAATGGCATTTAATATAAACTTTCTAATATAATGTGGCATCTTGTATTAACTGACCGCTGTATTTTAGTTTTTGGCGATTTATATCGCAATATTAAATAATGCAGGACCTTTGACATGACCAGCCTCATCTCCACCCATGCACAGTCTCACTACAGACCGACCAAGTGCTGAGGCAGCTGAGCTGCAACCACTAAGCAACACCTCAGCAAACCACTTGTAATATATTAGCAACCACCTAGCAACAGCTTAGCAACCACTTTAGAAATCATAGCAACTGCCTAGCAACCACTCAGCAACACTTTAGCAACCACCTAGAAAATGTTAGCAACTGCCTAGCAACCACTGAGCAACACCTTAGCAACCACTTGGAAAATGTTAGCAATTGCCTAGCAGCCACTTTGCAACACCTTACTATATCAGACAATTATTAGCATTCCACCATGTTAGCCAAAACTTTTTGGATTTTAACATTTACCCGAAAGTCAACAGCATAGCAACCACTCTTGACATTCTTCAGACAGAAACAGCTTAGCAACCATTTTAACTTTTAAATGTTAGTAGTGTACTTTTCCAAGCCAACTTAAAGTTCGTTATCGAACTTTCCTTTTCTAGTTAAGTTGGCTTGGAAAAGCCAACTTATTGTTCTTCGTAATCTTCTTATTAAGTTGGCTTGGAAAAGCCAACTTACTGTTCTTCGTAATCTTATTATTAAGTTGGCTTGGAAAAGCCAACTTACTGTTCTTCGTAATCTTATTCTACTTATTAAGTTGGCTTGGAAAAGCCAACTTATTGTTCTTCGTTTTCTTCTTATTATTAAGTTGGCTTGGAAAAGCCAACTTCTTGTTCTTCGTAATCTTCTTCTTATTATTATTAAGTTGGCTTGGAAAAGCCAACTTACTGTTCTTCGTAATCTTCTTATTAAGTTGGCTTTGGAAAAGCCAACTTATTGTTCTTCGTTTTCTTCTTATTAAGTTGGCTTGGAAAAGCAAACTTAGTGTTCTTCGTAATCTTCTTCTTATTATTATTATTATTATTATTCCGCGCTCAAAATTTAATCACTATCTCCTCCTAGGGCTTTTGACGTAGAACCACGAAATTTTGCAGTATCGTAGGACCTATACCCGAATAGGTTGCTTGTGCTTTTTTAAGCGATACATCGTATGGTTTTCGTAAAAACTTCGTAAACGTACGCATTTTTTTCCCATAGGAATGAATGGGGCCAAATTTTAAACGTCCGTAACCGCCACAATTTTTGAGATACGAACACCAAATTCGGCGAGCTTATAGATCTTATCGAGATCTTTAAATTAATAGGAGGTTGCGAAGTGATACGACGTACGGTTTTCGTACAATTGTCGTACGAAGTTTTCCCATAGAAATGAATGGGGGGCCCAGAGTTCCATCTCACACACGAGCAGCTCTGCGCACGGAACCCCTTCTCTCCCCTGCTCCTCCAGTACTGTGAGTGTATGGAGGAGCTGCTGTATGGAGCAGCTATCAGTCAAAAGTTTGGACACCCCGGCACCCCAGCCAGGTTTTAGCAACCACCTATTAACTGCTTAGCAACCACCTGGAAAACGGTAGCAACTGCCTAGCAACCACTTAGCAACACCTTAGCAACCACCTGGAAAACGTTAGCAACTGCCTAGCAACCACTTAGCAACAACTTAGCAACCACCTGGAAAACGTTAGCAACTGCCTAGCAACCACTTAGCAACAACTTAGCAACCACCTGGAATATGTTAGCAACTACCTAGCAACCACTTAGCAACCACCTGGAAAATGTTAGCAACTGCCTAGCAACCACTTAGCAACTGCCTAGCAACAACTTGGAAAACGTTAGCAACTGCCTAGCAACCACTTAGCAACTGCCTAGCAACCACCTGGAAAACGTTAGCAACTGCCTAGCAACCACTTAGCAACCACCTGGAAAACGTTAGCAACTGCCTAGCAACCACTTAGCAACCACTTTAGAAACGAAAGCAACTGCCTAGCAACCACTTAGCAACACCTTAACAACCATTGGGAAAACGTTAGCAACTGACTAGCAACCACTTTAGAAATGATAGCAACTGCCTAGCAACCACTTAGCAACACCTTAACAACCACTAGGAAAACGATAGCAACTGCCTAGCAACCACTTAGCAACCACTTTAGAAATGATAGCAACTGCCTAGCAACCACTTAGCAACACCTTAACAACCACTAGGAAAACGATAGCAACTGCCTAGCAACCACTTAGCAACCACTTTAGAAATGATAGCAACAACCTAGCAACACCCTAGCAACCACCTAGCAACACCTTAGCAACCACCTGTTATATGTTAGCAATTGCCTAGCAACAGCTTAGCAACCTTTTCAGAAATGATAGCAACCGCCTAGCAACACATTAGCAATCAAAAGTTTAACCAAAAGTTTTACGATTTCAGCATTTAAACAAGCGTTTTTAGATTTCAGCGTTTAACCAAACGTTTTTAGATGTCAGCGTTTAACCAAATGTTTTTAGATTTCAGCGTTTAACCAAACGTTTTTAGATGTCAGCGTTTAATCAAACGTTTTTAGATTTCAGCGTTTAACCAAATGTTTTTAGATTTAATCGTTAAACCAAACGTTTTTAGATTTCAGCGTTTAATCAAACATTTTTAGATTTCAGCGTTTAACCAAATGTTTTTAGATTTCAGCGTTTAACCAAATGTTTTTAGATGTCAGCGTTTTTAGCATTTAGCGTTAACAGCATATCAATGACTCTTCACACTCTTCAGACAGAAAAAGCTTAGCAACCATTTTAACTTTTTAACGTTATTAGCGTTCTTTTCCAAGCCAACTTAAAGTTCGTTCACGAACTTTACCTTTTCTAGTTATTATTATTCTTACGCCTTTTTTTCTGTACGCTACTCCTCCTAGAGCTTTTATCGTAGAATCACGAAACTTTCACGGATCGTAGGACCTATAGTGAATTACGTTGCTTGTGCTTTTTGGAGCGATTTATCGTACGGTTTTCGTAAAAACTTCGTAAACGTACGCATTTTTTCCCCATAGGAATGAATGGGGGAGAATTTTGAACGTCCGTGACGGTCACAATTTTTCAGATACGGAGACCAAATTCGGCGAGCTAATAGATCTTATCAAGATCTTTAAATTAATAGGAGGTTGCGAAGCGATACGATGTACGGTTTTCGTACAATTGTCGTACGAAGTTTTCCCATAGAAATGAATGGGGGGCCCAGAGTTCCATCTCACACATGAGCAGCTCTGCGCACGGAACCCCTTCTCTCCCCTGCTCCTCCAGTACTGTGAGTGTATGGAGGAGCTGCTGTATGGAGCAGCTATCAGTCAAAAGTTTGGACACCCCGGGCACCCCAGCCAGCACTTTGCAACCACCTATTAACTGTTTAGCAACCACTCTCTCTTTCTCACTCTCTCTCTACTTCTCTCACTCTCTCTTTCTCACTCTCTCTCTACTTCTCTCATTCTCTCTTTCTCACTCTCTCTCTACTTCTCTCACTCTCTCTTTCTCACTCTCTCTCTACTTTTCACTCTCTCTTTTGCTCTCTACTTATCTACTTCTCACTCTCTCTTTTGCTCTCTGCTTCTCTATTTCTCACTCTCTCTTTTGCTCTCTACTTCTCACACTCTCTTTTGCTCTCTACTTCTCTATTTCTCACTCTCTTTTGCTTTCTACTTCTCTATTTCTCACTCTCTCTTTTGCTCTCTACTTCTCGCTCTCTCTTTTGCTCTCTACTTACTCTCTCTTTTGCTCTCTACTTCTCTATTTCTCACTCTCTCTTTCTCACTCTCTCTCTATGTCTCTATTTCTCACTCTCTCTTTTGCTCTCTACTTCTCTATTTCTCACTCTCTTTTGCTCTCTACTTCTCTATTTCTCACTCTTTCTTTCTCACTCTCTCTCTACGTCTCTATTTCTCACACTCTCTTTCTCACTCTCTCTACTTCTCTATTTCTCACTCTCTCTTTTGCTCTCTACTTCTCTATTTCTCACTCTCTCTGTTTTTATTTCTCACTCTCTCTTTTGCTCTCTACTTCTCTATTTCTCACTGTCTTTTGCTCTCTACTTATCTCTTTCTCACGCTCTATGTCTCTATATCCTTTTCTCTCTACTTCTCTATTTCTCACTCTCTTTTTTGCTCTTTACATTTCTTTATTTCTCACTCTCTCTTTCTCTCTTTCTCACTCTCTCTCTACTTCTCTATTTCTCACTCTCTTTTGCTCTCTACTTCTCTATTTCTCACTCTCTTTCTCACTCTACTTCTGAATTTCTCACTCTCTTTCTCACTCTCTCTACGTCTCTATTTCTCACTCTCTCTTTTACTCTCTACTTCTCTATTTCTCACTCTTTCTTTCTCTCTTTCTCACTCTCTCTCTCTACGTCTCAATTTCTCTTTCTCGCTACTTTTCTATTTCTCTATTCTCTCTTACTCTTTCTTGATTTCTCGCTCTTCTCTCTACTTCTCTTTCACTCTACTTTTCTATGTCTTGCTTTCTCTTTCTATCTATCTCTCTACTACTTCCTCTTTCTTTCTCTACTTCTTTATTTCTCGATGTCCCTTTTTCTGTAATTCTCTTTTTCTCGCTCAATATTTCTCTCAACTTGTCACTCTTTTTCTCACATTCTCGCGTGTTCTTTCTCTTTTTCTCGCAATTTTCTCCCTACTTCTTTATTTCTTGCTCTCCCTTTTTCTGTACTTCTACATTTAACACTCTCTCTTTTTCTCTACTTCAAACATTTTAGAAATGATAGCAACAACCTAGCAACCAGTTATCAACACCTTAGCAACCACCTGGTAAACATTAGCAACTGCCTAGCAACCACTTTAGAAATGATCACAACCGCTCAGCAACCATCTGGAATATGTTAGCAACTGCCTAGCAACCAGTTAGCAACACCTTAGCAACTACCTGGAAAATGTTAGCAACTGCCTAGAAACCACTTAGCAACCACTTTAGAAATGATCACAACTGCCTAGCAACCACTTAGCAACCATGTGGAATACATTAGCAACTGCCTAGCAACCAGTTAGCAACACCTTAGCAACCACCTGGAAAATGTTAGCAACTGCCTAGCAACTGCTTAGCAACCACTTTAGAAATATTAGCAACTGCCTAGCAACCAGTTAGATACACCTTAGCAACCACCTGGAAAACATTAGCAAGTGCCTAGCAACCACTTAGCAACCATGTGGAATACGTTAGCAACTGCCTAGTAACCATTTAGCAACCACCTCGGATACCATAGCAACACCTTAGCAACCGCCTAGCAACCACCTAGCAACACCTTAGCAACCACCCCGGATACCATAGCAACACCTTAGCAACCATCTAGCAACACCTTAGCAACCACCTAGCAACCACCTAGCAACACCTTAGCAACCACCTAGCAACACCTTAGCAACCAACCCAGATACCATAGCAACCGCCTAGCAACACCTTAGCAAGCACCCCGGATACCATAGCAACACTTTAGCAACCACCTAGCAACACCTTAGCAACCACCTAGCAACACCTTAGCAACCACCCCGGATACCATAGCAACCGCTTAGCAACCGCTTAGCAACACCCTAGCAACCACCTAGCAACACCTTGGCAACCACCCTGGATACCATAGCAACACCTTAGCAACCATCTAGCAACACCTTAGCAACCACCTAGCAACACCTTAGCAACCACCCCAGATACCATAGCAACACCTTAGCAACCACCTAGCAACACCTTAGGAACCACCCCAGACACCATAGCAACACCTTAGCAACCGCCTAGCAACACCTTAGCAACCACCCTGGATACCATAGAAACACCTTAGTAACCGCCTAGCAGCACGTTAGCAACCACCTAGCAACCACCCGGATACCATAGCAACACCTTAGCAACCACCACAGATACCATAGCAACACCTTAGCAACCACCTAGCAACACCTTAGCAACCACCTAGCAACACCTTAGCAACCACCCCAGATACCATAGCAACACCTTAGCAACCACCTAGCAACACCTTAGCAACCACCTAGCAACACCTTAGCAACCACCCCGGATACCATAGCAACCACCTAGCAACATCTTAGCAACCACCTCGGATACCCTAGCAACACCTTAGCAACCGCCTAGCAACCACCTAGCAACACCTTAGCAACCACCCAGGATACCATAGCAACACCTTAGCAACCACCTAGCAACACCTTAGCAACCACCCCGGATACCATAGCAACACCTTAGCAACCATCTAGCAACACCTTAGCAACCACCCCAGATACCATAGCAACACCAAAGCAACCACCTAGCAACACCTTAGCAACCACCCCAGATACCATAGCAACACCTTAGCAACCGCATGGCAACACCTTAGCAACCACCTAGCAACCACCTAGCAACACCTTAGCAACCACCTCGGATATCATAGCAACCGCCTAGCAACACCCTAGCAACCACCTAGCAACACCTTACCAACCACCCTGGATACCATAGCAACACCTTAGCAACCACCTAGCAACACCTTAGCAAACAACCCGGATACCATATCAACACCTTAGCAACCACTTGGAAACCATGTGGAATATGTTAGCAACTGCATAGCAACCAGTTAGCAACCACTTAGCAACCACCTGGAAAATATTAGAAACTGCCTAGCAACCACTTAACAACCATGTGGAATACATTAGCAATTGCCTAGCAACCAGTTAGCAACAGCTTAGCAACTACCTGGAATATGTAAGAATCTGCTTAGCAACCAATTAGCAAACACTAAGCAACGATGTGGAATACATTAGCAACTGCCTAGTAACTACCTAGCAACCACTTAGCAACACTTTACTTTATATAGGTATATATAAAGTAAAGTGTTTATATTACTTTATAAGACAATTATTAGCTTTTCACCATGTTAGCCAAAACTTTTTGGACTTTAACATTTAGCTGAAAGTCAACAGCAAAGCAACCACTCTTCACACGCTTTAGACAGAAATATCTTAGCAACCATTTTAACTTTTTCAACGTTATTAATGTACTTTTCCAAGCCAACTTAAAGTTCGTTATCGAACTTTCCTTTTCTAGTTATTAAGTTGGCTTGGAAAAGCCAACTTACTGTTCTTCGTAATCTTCTTATTCTACTTATTAAGTTGGCTTGGAAAAGCCAACTTATTGTTCTTCGAAATCTTATTAAGTTGGCTTGGAAAAGCCAACTTACTGTTCTTCGTAATCTTCTTATTATTATTATTATTATTCCGCGCTCAAATTTCTATACGCATCTCCTCCTAGGGCTTTTGACGTACAATCACGAAATTTTGCAGTATCGTAGGACCTATACCCGATTAGGTTGCTTGTGCTTTTTTAAGCGATACATCGTACGGTTTTCGTAAAAACTTCGTAAACGTACGCTTTTTTTTCCCATAGGAAATGAATGGGGGACAACTTTGAACGTTTGTGTAGGTAACAATTTTTGACATACAAAGACAAAAATCGGACGGTCTATAGAACTTACCGCGTTCTTTCCGACAATTTTAACGTTTCAACGATACGTCGTACGGTTTTCGTACAAATGTCGTACGAAGTTTTCCCATAGAAATGAATGGGGGGCCCAGAGTTCCATCTCACACACGAGCAGCTCTGCGCACGGAACCCCTTCTCTCCCCTGCTCCTCCAGTACTGTGAGTGTATGGAGGAGCTGCTGTATGGAGCAGCTATCAGTCAAAAGTTTGGACACCCCGGCACCCCAGCCAGGGCTTAGCAACCACCTAATAACTGCTTAGCAACCACCTTAGCAACCACCTGGAAAACGTTAGCAACTGCCTAGCAATCACTTAGCAACACCTTAGCAACCACCTGGAAAACGTTAGCAACTGCCTAGCAACCACTTAGCAACTGCCTAGCAACCACTTGGAAAACGTTAGCAACTGCCTAGCAACCACTTAGCAACTGCCTAGCAACCACCTGGAATACGTTAGCAACTGCCTAGCAACCACTTAGCAACCACCTGGAAAACGTTAGCAACTGCCTAGCAACCACTGAGCAACCACCTGGAAAACGTTAGCAACTGCCTAGCAACCACTTAGCAACTGCCTAGCAACCACCTGGAATACGTTAGCAACTGCCTAGCAACCACTTAGCAACCACCTGGAAAACGTTAGCAACTGCCTAGCAACAACTTAGCAACTGCCTAGCAACCACCTGGAAAATGTTAGCAACTGCCTAGCAACCACTTAGCAACCACCTGGAAAATGTAAGCAACTGCCTAGCAACCACTTAGCAACTGCCTAGCAACCACTTGGAAAACGTTAGCAACTGCCTAGCAACCACTTAGCAACTGCCTAGCAACCACCTGGAAAACGTTAGCAACTGCCTAGCAACCACTTAGCAACCACCTGGAAAACGTTAGCGACTGCCTAGCAACCACTTAGCAACTGCCTAGCAACCACTTGGAAAACGTTAGCAACTGCCTAGCAACCACTTAGCAACTGCCTAGCAACCACCTGGAATAGGTTAGCAACTGCCTAGCAACCACTTAGCAACCACCTGGAAAACGTTAGCAACTGCCTAGCAACCACTTAGCAACCACCTGGAAAACGTTAGCAACTGCCTAGCAACCACTTAGCAACTGCCTAGCAACCACCTGGAATACGTTAGCAACTGCCTAGCAACCACTTAGCAACCATCTGGAAAACGTTAGCAACTGCCTAGCAACAACTTAGCAACTGCCTAGCAACCACCTGGAAAACGTTAGCAAATGCCTGGCAACCACTTAGCAACCACCTGGAAAACGTTAGCAACTGCCTAGCAACCACTTAGCAACTGCCTAGCAACCACTTGGAAAACGTTAGCAACTGCCTAGCAACCACTTAGCAACTGCCTAGCAACCACCTGGAAAACGTTAGCAACTGCCTAGCAACCACTTAGCAACCACCTGGAAAACGTTAGCAACTGCCTAGCAACCACTTAGCAGCTGCCTAGCAACCACCTGGAATATGTTAGCAACTACCTAGCAACCACTTAGCAACCACCTGGAAAATGTTAGCAACTGCCTAGCAACCACTTAGCAACTGCCTAGCAACCACTTGGAAAACGTTAGCAACTGCCTAGCAACCACTTAGCAACTGCTTAGCAACCACCTGGAAAACGTTAGCAACTGCCTAGCAACCACTTAGCAACCACC
The DNA here is from genome assembly GCF_023375975.1 of Astyanax mexicanus. NCBI lineage: Eukaryota > Metazoa > Chordata > Actinopteri > Characiformes > Acestrorhamphidae > Astyanax > Astyanax mexicanus. The sequence goes on from NC_064417.1 coordinate 14,686,609, forward strand.
TGGAAAACGTTAGCAACTGCCTACCAACTGCCTAGCAACCACCTGGAATATGTTAGTAACTGCCTAGCAACCACTTAGCAACCACCTGGAAAACGTTAGCAACTGCCTAGCAACCACTAAGCAACTGCCTAGCAACCACTTGGAAAACGTTAGCAACTGCCTAGCAACCACTTAGCAACTGCCTAGCAACCACCTGGAATATGATAGCAACTGCCTAGCAACCACTTAGCAACCACCAGGAAAACATTAGCAACTGCCTAGGAACCACTTAGCAACTGCCTAGCAACCACCTGGAAAACGTTAGCAACTGCCTAGCAACCACTTAGCAACTGCCTAGCAACCACTTGGAAAACGTTAGCAACTGCCTAGCAACTACTTAGCAACTGCCTAGCAACCACCTGGAATACGTTAGCAACTGCCTAGCAACCACTTAGCAACCACCTGGAAAACATTAGCAACTGCCTAGCAACCAGTTAGCAACAGCTTAGCAACCACCTGGAAAACATTAGCAACTGCCTAGCAACAGCTTAGCAACCTTTTCAGAAATGATAGCAACTTCCTAGCAACACATTAGCAATCAAAAGTTTAACCAAAAGTTTTACGATTTCAGCATTTAAACAAGCGTTTTTAGATTTCAGCGTTTAACCAAACGTTTTTAGATTTCAGCGTTTTAACCAAACGTTTTTAGATTTCATCATTTAATCAAACGTTTTTAGATTTCAGCGTTTAACCAAATGTATTTAGATTTCAGCGTTTAACCAAACGTTTTTAGATTTCAGCGTTTAATCAAACGTTTTTAGATTTCAGCGTTTAACCAAATGTTTTTAGATTTCAGCGTTTAACCAAATGTTTTTAGATTTCAGCGTTTTTAGCATTTAGCGTTTAGCCAAAAGTTAACAGCATGTCAATGACTCTTCACACTCTTCAGACGGAAAAAGCTTAGCAACCATTTTAACTTTTTAACGTTATTAGCGTTCTTTTCCAAGCCAACTTAAAGTTCGTTCACGAACTTTACCTTTTCTAGTTATTATTATTATTCTCGGTAAATTCTATAAACAGTTTCTCGTCCTACAGTTTTCGAGCTAGAACCACCAAACTTCACAAGATGATAGAACCTATTGCCGCGGGGTGTGCTTGTGCTTTTCTAAGTGATCGGACCACCAGGGTCCGATCGGTGGTCCGCCAAAGTCAGATTTTTTCCCATAGACTTCCATTCACACTTTTTTCAAACTGCTCTAAAAGTCACAATTTTCAAGCTAGAACCACGAAATTCACAAGACATACAGAAGTTGCAGAGACGTTTCAGACGATATGCTGATCTCGCCGATACGATTTACGGTTTTCGTAAAATTATTGTACGAACTTTCCCCATAGGAATGAATGGGCGGAATGTTGGCCATCTCACACACACCAGCCGATCCTGCGCACGGCCCCCCTCTCTGCCCTGCTCCTCAGTACTGTATCTGTATGGAGAAGATACTGCTGAACACAACCCACACCAGAACCAATACAACACTACACACACACCACACTACAAACCCCACACCACACACAGTCCACACTACACCCTACACACATTCCACACCACACATACCCCACACCAAACACACTCCACCCCACACACTCCACACCACACATACACCACACCACACACACTTCAAACCACACATACCACACACACTCCACATCACACATACCCCACACCACACACTTTAAACCACACATACCCCACACCACACACACTCCACCTCACACATAGCACACACACACTCCACACCACACAAACCCCACACCACACACACTTTAAACCACACAAACCCCACACCACAAACACTTCAAACCACACAAACCCCACACCACACACACTTCAAACCACACATACCCAACACCACAAACACTCCACACCCCACACACTCCACCCCACACACAATTCATACCCCACACCACACACACTTTAAAACACACACACACTCCACAGCTCACATACCCCACACCACACACACCCCACCCCACCCCACACATACCACACACACTCCACACCACACATACCCCACACACTCCATACAACACACACACTCCACAGCACACATACCCCACACCCCACACACTCCATACCACACACACACTCCACAGCTCACATACCCCACACCACTCACACTTCAAACCACACACACACTCCACAGCTCACATACCCCACACCACTCACACTTCAAACCACACATACCCCACACCACACACACTCCACACCACACAAACTCCACACCACACACACTTCAAACCACACAAACCCCACACCACACACTTCAAACCACATACTCCACACCACACACACTTCAAACCACACATACCCCACACCACACACACTTTAAACCACACACACTCCACAGCTCACATAGCCCACACCACACACACTCCACCCCACACACAATTCATACCCCACACCACACACACACTCCACAGCTCACATACCCCACACCACACACACTCCACCCCACACATACCACACACACTTCACACCCCACACCACATACCCCACACCACACACACTTTAAACCACACACACACTCCACACACAGAGCTCATATACCGCACACACTCCACACCACACATACCCCACACCCCACACACTCCATACCACACACACATTCCACAGCTAACATACCCCACACCACACACACTCCACCCCACACATACCACACACTTCACACCACACATACCCCACACCACACACACTCCACACCTGACACACACCCCACACTCCACCACACATACACCACACCACACACTCCACACCACACACGCCCCACACCACACACGCTCAACACCACACACACCCAACACCACACACCCTCTACAACCCACACCACAACCAGTTAGCAACACCTTAGCAACCACCTGGAAAACGTTGGCAACTGCCTAGCAATCACGTAGCAACCACTTTAGAAATTATAGCAACTGCCTAGCAACCAGTTAGCAACACCTTAGCAACCACCTGGAAAACGTTAGCAACTGCCTAGCAACAGCTTAGCAACCACTTTAGAAATGACAGCAACTGCCTAGCAACCACTTAGTAACCACATGGAATACGTTAGCAACTGCCTAACAACCACTTAGCAACCACTTTAGAAATGATAGCAACGGCCTAGCAACCACGTGTAAAACGTTAGCAACTGCCTAGCAACCACTTTAGGAATGATAGCAACTGCCTAGCAACCACTTAGCAACACCTTAGCAACCACCCCGGATACCATAGCAACACCTTAGCAACCGCCTAGCAACACCTTAGCAACCACCCCGGATACCATAGCAACACCTTAGCAACCACCTAGCAACACCTTAGCAACCACCCCAGAAACCATAGCAACACCTTAGCAACCACCTAGCAACACCTTAGCAACCACCCTGGATACCATAGCAACACCTTAGCAACCACCTAGCAACACCTTAGCAACCACCCTGGCACACTCATCAGACAGAAACAGCTTAACAACCATTTTAACTTTTCAACGTTATTAGCGCTCTTTTCCAAGCCAACTTAAAGTTCGTTCACGAACTTTGCCTTTTCTAGTTATTATTATTAAGTTGGCTTGGAAAAGCCAACTTATTGTTCTTCGTAATCTTCTTATTATTAAGTTGGCTTGGAAAAGCCAACTTATTGTTCTTCGTAATCTTCTTATTATTAAGTTGGCTTGGAAAAGCCAACTTATTGTTCTTCGTAATCTTCTTATTATTATTATTATTATTATTATTCCGCGCTTTTTTTGTTGTACGCATCTCCTCCTAGGGCTTTTGACGTAGAACCACGAAATTTTACAGTATCGTAGGACCTATAGCGGTTCAGGTTGCTTGTGCTTTTTGAAGCGATATATCGTACGGTTTTCGTAAAAACTTCGTAAACGTGAGCGTTTTTTTCCCATAGGAATGAATAGGGTGAAATTTTAAACGTCCGTAACTTCCACAATTTTTGAGATACAAACACCAAATTCGGCGAGCTTATAGATCTTATCGAGATCTTTAAATTAATAGGAAGTTGCGAAGTGATACGACGTACGGTTTTCGTACAATTGTCGTACGAAGTTTTCCCATAGAAATGAATGGGGGGCCCAGAGTTCCATCTCACACACGAGCAGCTCTGCGCACGGAACCCCTTCTCTCCCCTGCTCCTCCAGTACTGTGAGTGTATGGAGGAGCTGCTGTATGGAGCAGCTATCAGTCAAAAGTTTGGACACCCCGGCACCCCGGCCAGGGTTTAGCAACCACCTATTAACTGCTTAGCAACCACCTGGAAAACGTTAGCAACTGCCTAGCAACCACTTAGCAACCACCTGGAAAACGTTAGCAACTGCCTAGCAACCAGTTAGCAACACGTTAGAAACTGCCTAGCAACAGCTTAGAAACCACGTTAAAAACGATAGCAACTGCTTAGCAACCACTTAGCAACACCTTAACAGCCACTACGGAAACGTTAGAAACTGCCTAGCAACAGCTTAGCAACCACGTTAAAAACGATATTAACTGCCTAGCAACCACTTAGCAACACCTTAGCAACCACCTGGAAAACGTTAGCGACTGCCTAGCAACCATTTAGCAACACCTTAGCAACCACCAGGAAAACGTTAGAAACTGCCTAGCAACAGCTTAGCAACCACGTTAAAAACGATAGCAACTGCCTAGCAACCACTTAGCAACACCTTAACAGCCACAAGGAAAACGTTAGAAACTGCCTAGCAACAGCTTAGCAACCACTTTAAAAATGATAGCAACTGCCTAGCAACCACTTAGCAACACCTTAGCAACCACCTGGAAAACATTAGCAACTGCCTAGCAACCAGTTAGCAACACCTGAGCAACCACCAGGAAAACGTTAGAAACTGCCTAGCAACAGCTTAGCAACCACGTTAAAAACGATAGCAACTGCCTAGCAACCAGTTAGCAACACCTTAGCAACCACCAGGAAAACGTTAGAAACTGCCTAGCAACAGCTTAGCAACCACGTTAAAAACGATAGCAACTGCCTAGCAACCACTTAGCAACACCTTAACAGCCACTAGGAAAACGTTAGAAACTGCCTAGCAACCAGTTAGCAACACCTTAGCAACCACCTGGAAAACGTTAGAAACTGCCTAGCAACAGCTTAGCAACCATGTTGAAAACGATAGCAACTGCCTAGCAACCACTTAGCAACACCTTAACAGCCACTAGAAAAACGTTAGAAACTGCCTAGCAACAGCTTAGCAACCACGTTAAAAACGATAGCAACTGCCTAGCAACCACTTAGCAAACACTAGCAACCACTTAGCAACCACATTAGAAACAATAGCAACTGCCTAGCAACCACTTAACAACACCTTAGCAACCACTAGGAAAACGTTAGCAACCACCTACCAACACCTTAGCAACCACCCCGGATACCATAGCAACACCCTAGCAACCACCTAGCAACACCTTAGCAACCACCTAGCAACACCTTAGCAACCACCCTGGATACTGTAGCAACACCCTAGCAACTACCTAGCAACACCTTAGCAACCACCCCAGATACCATAGCAACACCTTAGCAACCACCTAGCAACACCTTAGCAACCACCCTGGATACTGTAGCAACACCCTAGCAACTACCTAGCAACACCTTAGCAACCACCCCAGATACCATAGCAACACCTTAGCAACCACCTGGCAATACCCTAGCAACCACCTAGCAACCAACTAGCAACACCTTAGCAACCACCCCGGATACCATAGCAACACCTTAGCAACAACCTAGCAACCACCTAGCAACACCTTAGCAACCACCTGGAATAGCAATTGCCTAGCAACCAGTTAGCAACAGCTTAGCAACCACCTGAAAAACATTATTAACTGCCTAGCAACAGCTTAGCAACCACTTCAGAAATGATAGCAACTGCCTAGCAACACAGGAGCAATCAAAAGTTTAACCAAAAGTTTTACGATTTCAGCATTTAAACAAGCGTTTTTAGATTTCAGCGTTTAACCAAACGTTTTTAGATTTCAGCATTTAATCAAACATTTTTAGATTTCAGCATTTTTAGCATTTAGTGTTTTAACTTTTTAACGTTATTAGCGTTCTTTTCCAAGCCAACTTAAAGTTCGTTCACGAACTTTACCTTTTCTAGTTAAGTTGGCTTGGAAAAGCCAACTTATTGTTCTTCGTAATCTTCTTATTATTATTATTATTATTATTATTCCGCGCTTTTTTTGTTGTACGCATCTCCTCCTACAGCTTTTGACGTAGAATCACGAAATTTTACAGTATCGTAGTACCTATAGCGGTTCAGGTTGCTTGTGCTTTTTGAAGCGATATATCGTACGGTTTTTGTAAAAACTTCGTAAACGTACGCATTTTTTTCCCATAGGAATGAATGGGGCCAAATTTTAAACGTCCGTAACCGCCACAATTTTTGAGATACGAACACCAAATTCGGCGAGCTTATGGATCTTATCGAGATCTTTAAATTAATAGGAGGTTGCGAAGTGATACGACGTACGGTTTTCGTACAATTGTCGTACGAAGTTTTCCCATAGAAATGAATGGGGGGCCCAGAGTTCCATCTCACACACGAGCAGCTCTGCGCACGGAACCCCTTCTCTCCCCTGCTCCTCCAGTACTGTGAGTGTATGGAGGAGCTGCTGTATGGAGCAGCTATCAGTCAAAAGTTTGGACACCCCGGCACCCCAGCCAGGTTTTAGCAACCACCTATTAACTGCTTAGCAACCACCTGGAAAACGTTAGCAACTGCCTAGCAACCACTTAGCAACACCTTAGCAACCACCTGGAAAACGTTAGCAACTGCCTAGCAACCACTTAGCAACAACTTAGCAACCACTTTAGAAATTATAGCAACTGCCTAGCAACCAGTTAGCAACCACTTAGCAAACACCTGGAAAACGTTAGCAACTGCCTAGCAACCACTTAGCAACACCTTAACAACCACTAGGAAAACGTTAGCAACCACTTAGCAACCACCTTAGAAACGATAGCAACTGCCTAGCAACCACTTTAGAAATGATAGCAACAGCCTATCAACCACTTACCAACACCTTAGCAACCATTAGGAAAACGTTAGCAACTGCCTAGCAACCACTTAGCAACCACTTTAGAAATGATAGCAACTGCCTAACAACCACCTAGCAACACCTTAGCAACCACCCCAGATACCATAGCAACACCTTAGCAACCACCTAGCAACCACCTAGCAACACCTTAGCAACCACCCCGGTTACCATAGCAACACCTTAGCAACCACCTAGCAATACCTTAGCAACCACCTAGCAACCACTTAGCAACCACCTAGCAACCACCTAGCAACACCTTAGCAACCACCCCAGGTACCATAGCAACATCTTAGCAACCACCTAGCAACACCTTAGCAACCACCTAGCAACCACCTAGCAACACCTTAGCAACCACCCCGGATACCATAGCAACACCTTAGCAACCACCTAGCAACACGGTAGCAACCACCCCAGATACCATAGCAACACCTTAGCAACCGCATAGCAACACCTTAGCAACCACCTAGCAACATCTTAGCAACCACCCCGGATACCATAGCAACACCTTAGCAACCACCTAGCAACCACCTAGAAACACCTTAGCAACCACCCCAGATACCATAGCAACACCTTAGCAACCACCTAGCAACATCTTAGCAACCACCCCGGATACCAAAGCAACACCTTAGCAACCACCTAGCAACCACCTAGAAACACCTTAGCAACCACCCCAGATACCATAGAAACACCTTAGCAACCACCTAGCAACATCTTAGCAACCACCTAGCGACACCTTAGCAACCACCCCGGATACCATAGCAACACCTTAGCAACCACCTAGCAACACCCTAGCAACCACCTAGCGACACCTTAGCAACCACCCCGGATACCATAGCAACACCCTAGCAACCACGTAGCAACATCATTGCAACCACCCCAGATACCATAGCAACACCTTAGCAACAACCTAGCAACACCCTAGCAACCACCTAGCAACACCTTAGCAACTACCTGGTATATGTTAGCAATTGCCTAGCAACCAGTTAGCAATAGCTTAGCAACCACCTGGAAAACATTAGCAACTGCCTAGCAACAGCTTATCAACCTTTTCAGAAATGATAGCAACTGCCTAGCAACACATTAGCAATCAAAAGTTTAACCAAAAGTTTTACGATTTCAGCATTTAAACAAGCGTTTTTAGATTTCAGCGTTTAACCAAACGTTTTTAGATTTCAGCGTTTAACCAAACGTTTTTAGATTTCATCGTTTAATCAAACGTTTTTAGATTTCAGCGTTTAACCAAATGTTTTTAGATTTCAGCGTTTAACCAAACGTTTTTAGATTTCAGCGTTTAATCAAACGTTTTTAGATTTGAGCGTTTAACCAAATGTTTTTAGATTTCAGCGTTTAACCAAATGTTTTTAGATTTCAGCGTTTTTAGAATTTAGTGTTTAGCCAAAAGTTAACAGCATGTCAATGACTCTTCACACTCTTCAGACGGAAAAAGCTTAGCAACCATTTTAACTTTTTAACGTTATTAGCGTTCTTTTCCAAGCCAACTTAAAGTTCGTTCACGAACTTTACCTTTTCTAGTTAAGTTGGCTTGGAAAAGCCAACTTATTGTTCTTCGTAATCTTCTTATTCTTATTAAGTTGGCTTGGAAAAGCCAACTTATTGTTCTTCGTAATCTTATTCTACTTATTATTAAGTTGGCTTGGAAAAGCCAACTTATTGTTCTTCGTAATCTTCTTATTATTATTATTAAGTTGGCTTGGAAAAGCCAACTTATTGTTCTTCGTAATCTTCTTATTAAGTTGGCTTGGAAAAGCCAACTTATTGTTCTTCGTAATCTTCTTATTATTATTATTATTCTTACGCCTTTTTTTCTGTACGCTACTCCTCCTAGAGCTTTCAACGTAGAATCACGAAACTTTCACGGATCGTAGGACCTATGCCAACTTAGCGTGCTTGTGCTTTTTGGAGCGATTTATCGTACGGTTTTCGTAAAAACTTCGTAAACGTACGCATTTTTTCCCCATAGGAATGAATGGGGCGAAATTTTAAACGTCCGTAACCGCCACAATTTTTGAGATATGAAGACCAAATTTGGCGAGCTTATAGATACCGAGATCTTTAAATTAATAGCAGGTTGCGAAGCGATACGACGTACGGTTTTCGTACAATTTTCGTACGAAGTTTTCCCATAGAAATGAATGGGGGGCCCAGAGTTCCATCTCGCACACGAGCAGCTCTGCGCACGGAACCCCTTCTCTCCCCTGCTCCTCCAGTACTGTGAGTGTATGGAGGAGCTGCTGTATGGAGCAGCTATCAGTCAAAAGTTTGGACACCCCGGCACCCCAGCCAGGGCTTTGCAACCACCTATTAACTGCTTAGCAACCACTCTCTCTTTCTCACTCTCTCTCTACTTCTCTCACTCTCTCTTTCTCACTCTCTCTCTACTTCTCTCACTCTCTCTTTCTCACTCTCTCTCTACTTTTCACTCTCTCTTTTGCTCTCTACTTCTCTACTTCTCACTCTCTCTTTTGCTCTCTGCTTCTCTATTTCTCACTCTCTCTTTTGCTCTCTACTTCTCACACTCTCTTTTGCTTTCTACTTCTCTATTTCTCACTCTCTCTTTTGCTCTCTACTTCTCGCTCTCTCTTTTGCTCTCTACTTCTCACTCTCTCTTTTGCTCTCTACTTCTCTCTTTCTCACTCTCTCTACGTCTCTATTTCTCACTCTCTCTTTTGCTCTCTACTTCTCTATTTCTCACTCTCTTTTGCTCTCTACTTCTCTATTTCTCACTCTTTCTTTCTCACTCTCTCTCTACGTCTCTATTTCTCACACTCTCTTTCTCACTCTCTCTACTTCTCTATTTCTCACTCTCTCTTTTGCTCTCTACTTCTCTATTTCTCACTCTCTCTACGTCTCTATTTTTCACTCTCTCTTTTGCTCTCTACTTCTCTTTCTCACTCTCTTTTGCTCTCTACTTATCTCTTTCTCACGCTCTATGTCTCTATATCTTTTTCTCTCTACTTCTCTATTTCTCACTCTCTCTTTTGCTCTTTACATTTCTTTATTTCTCACTCTCTCTTTCTCACTCTCTCTCTCTACTTCTCTATTTCTCACTCTCTTTTGCTCTCTACTTCTCTATTTCTCACTCTCTTTCTCACTCTACTTCTGAATTTCTCACTCTCTTTCTCACTCTCTCTCTACGTCTCTATTTCTCACTCTCTCTTTTACTCTCTACTTCTCTATTTCTCACTCTTTCTTTCTCTCTCACTCTCTCTCTCTACGTCTCAATTTCTCTTTCTCGCTACTTTTCTATTTCTCTATTCTCTCTTACTCTTTCTTTATTTCTCGCTCTTCTCTCTACTTCTCTTTCACTCTACTTTTCTATGTCTTGCTTTCTCTTTCTATCTATCTCTCTACTACTTCCTCTTTCTTTCTCTACTTCTTTATTTCTCGATGTCCCTTTTTCTCTAATTCTCTTTTTCTCGCTCAATATTTCTCTCAACTTGTCACTCTTTTTCTCACATTCTCGCGTGTTCTTTCTCTTTTTCTCGCGGTTTTCTCCCTACTTCTTTATTTCTTGCTCTCCCTTTTTCTGTACTTCTACATTTAACACTCTCTCTTTTTCTCTACTTCAACCATTTTAGAAATGATAGCAACAACCTAGCAACCAGTTATCAACACCTTAGCAACCACCTGGTAAACATTAGCAACTGCCTAGCAACCACTTTAGAAATGATCACAACCGCTCAGCAACCATCTGGAATATGTTAGCAACTGCCTAGCAACCAGTTAGCAACACCTTAGCAACCACCTGGAAAATGTTAGCAACTGCCTAGAAACCACTTAGCAACCACTTTAGAAATGATCATAACTGCCTAGCAACCACTTAGCAACCATGTGGAATACGTTAGCAACTGCCTAGCAACCAGTTAGCAACACCTTAGCAACCACCTGGAAAACGTTAGCAACTGCCTAGCAACTGCTTAGCAACCACTTTAGAAATATTAGCAACTGCCTAGCAACCAGTTAGATACACCTTAGCAACCACCTGGAAAACATTAGCAAGTGCCTAGCAACCACTTAGCAACCATGTGGAATACGTTAGCAACTGCCTAGTAACCGTTTAGCAACCACCTCGGATACCATAGCAACACCTTAGCAACCGCCTAGCAACCACCTAGCAACACCTTAGCAACCACCCCGGATACCATAGCAACACCTTAGCAACCACCTAGCAACCACCTAGCAACACCTTAGCAGCCACCCCGGATACCATAGCAACACCTTAGCAACCATCTAGCAACACCTTAGCAACCACCTAGCAACACCTTAGCAACCACCTAGCAACACCTTAGCAACCACCCCAGATACCATAGCAACACCTTAGCAACCACCTAGCAACCACCTAGCAACACCTTAGCAGCCACCCAGGATACCATAGCAACCGCCTAGCAACACCTTAGCAACCACCTAGCAACCACCTAGCAACACCTTAGCAACCACCCCGGATACCATAGCAACCGCTTAGCAACCACCTAGCAACACCCTAGCAACCACCTAGCAACACCTTGGCAACCACCCTGGATACCATAGCAACACCTTAGCAACCATCTAGCAACACCTTAGCAACCACCCCAGATACCATAGCAACACCTTAGCAACCACCTAGCAACACCTTAGGAACCACCCCAGACACCATAGCAACACCTTAGCAACCACCTAGCAACACCTTAGCAACCACCTTGCAACCACCTAGCAGCACCTTAGCAACCACCCCGGATACCATAGCAATACCTTAGCAACCGCCTAGCAACACCTTAGCAACCACCCTGGATACCATAGCAACACCTTAGCAACCGCCTAGCAACACATTAGCAACCACCTAGCAACCACCCGGATACCATAGCAACACCTTAGCAACCACCACAGATACCATAGCAACACCTTAGCAACCACCTAGCAACACCTTAGCAACCACCTAGCAACACCTTAGCAACCACCAAGCAACACCTTAGCAACCACCTAGCAACACCTTAGCAACCACCCCAGATACCATAGCAACACCTTAGCAACCACCTAGCAACACCTTAGCAACCACCTAGCAACACCTTAGCAACCACCCCGGATACCATAGCAACACCTTAGCAACCACCTAGCAACATTTTAGCAACCACCCCGGATACCATAACAACACCTTAGCAACCGCCTAGCAACCACCTAGCAACACCTTAGCAACCACCCAGGATACCATAACAACACCTTAGCAACCACCTAGCAACACCTTAGCAACCACCCCGGATACCATAGCAACACCTTACCAACCATCTAGCAACACCTTACCAACCACCCCAGATAGCATAGCAACACCCTAGCAACCACCTAGCAACACCTTAGCAACCACCCCAGATACCATAGCAACACCTTAGCAACCACATAGCAACACCTTAGCAACCACCTAGCAACCACCTAGCAACACCTTGGCAACACCCCAGATACCATAGCAACACCTTAACAACCACCTAGCAACCACCTAGCAACACCTTACCAACCACCCTGGATACCATAGCAACACCTTAGCAACCACCTAGCAACACCTAAGCAACCAACCCGGATACCATATCAACACCTTAGCAACCACTTGGAAACCATGTGGAATATGTTAGCAACTGCATAGCAACCAGTTAGCAACCACTTAGCAACCACCTGGAAAATATTAGAAACTGCCAAGCAACCACTTAACAACCATGTGGAATACATTAGCAATTGCCTAGCAACCAGTTAGCAACAGCTTAGCAACCACCTGGAATATGTAAGAATCTGCTTAGCAACCAATTAGCAAACACTAAGCAACGATGTGGAATACATTAGCAACTGCCTAGTAACTACCTAGCAACCACTTAGCAACACTTTACTTTATATAGGTATATATAAAGTAAAGTGTTTATATTACTTTATAAGACAAATATTAGCTTTTCACCATGTTAGCCAAAACTTTTTGGACTTTAACATTTAGCTGAAAGTCAACAGCAAAGCAACCACTCTTCACACGCTTTAGACAGAAATATCTTAGCAACCATTTTAACTTTTTCAACGTTATTAACGTACTTTTCCAAGCCAACTTAAAGTTCGTTATCGAACTTTCCTTTTCTAGTTCTACTTATTATTATTATTATTCTCGCAACAAAATTTAAAACACTACTCCTCCCACAGCTTTTGACGTAGAATCACGAAATTTTGCAGTATCGTAGGACCTATACCCGATTAGGTTGCTTGTGCTTTTTGAAGCGATACATCGTACGGTTTTCGTAAAAACTTCGTAAACGTACGCATTTTTTTTCCATAGGAATGAATGGGGCCAAATTTTAAACGTCCGTAACCGCCACAATTTTTGAGATACGAACACCAAATTCGGCGAGCTTATAGATCTTATCGAGATCTTTAAATTAATAGGAGGTTGCGAAGTGATACGACGTACGGTTTTCGTACAATTGTCGTACGAAGTTTTCCCATAGAAATGAATGGGGGGCCCAGAGTTCCATCTCACACACGAGCAGCTCTGCGCACGGAACCCCTTCTCTCCCCTGCTCCTCCAGTACTGTGAGTGTATGGAGGAGCTGCTGTATGGAGCAGCTATCAGTCAAAAGTTTGGACACCCCGGCACCCCAGCCAGGTTTTAGCAACCACCTATTAACTGCTTAGCAACCACCTGGAAAACGTTAGCAACTGCCTAGCAACCACTTAGCAACACCTTAGCAACCACCTGGAAAACGTTAGCAACTGCCTAGCAACCACTTAGCAACAACTTAGCAACCACTTTAGAAATTATAGCAACTGCCTAGCAACCAGTTAGCAACCACTTAGCAAACACCTGGAAAACGTTAGCAACTGCCTAGCAACCACTTAGCAACACCTTAACAACCACTAGGAAAACGTTAGCAACCACTTAGCAACCACCTTAGAAACGATAGCAACTGCCTAGCAACCACTTTAGAAATGATAGCAACAGCCTAGCAACCACTTACCAACACCTTAGCAACCATTAGGAAAACGTTAGCAACTGCCTAGCAACCACTTAGCAACCACTTTAGAAATGATAGCAACTGCCTAACAACCACCTAGCAACACCTTAGCAACCACCCCAGATACCATAGCAACAACTTAGCAACCACCTAGCAACCACCTAGCAACACCTTAGCAACCACCCCGGTTACCATAGCAACACCTTAGCAACCACCTAGCAATACCTTAGCAACCACCTAGCAACCACTTAGCAACCACCTAGCAACACCTTAGCAACCACCCCAGATACCATAGCAACACCTTAGCAACCACCTAGCAACACCTTAGCAACCACCTAGCAACCACCTAGCAACACCTTAGCAACCACCCCGGATACCATAGCAACACCTTAGCAACCACCTAGCAACACCGTAGCAACCACCCCAGATACCATAGCAACACCTTAGCAACCGCATAGCAACATCTTAGCAACCACCTAGCAACATCTTAGCAACCACCCCGGATACCATAGCAACACCTTAGCAACCACCTAGCAACCACCTAGAAACACCTTAGCAACCACCCCAGATACCATAGCAACACCTTAGCAACCACCTAGCAACATCTTAGCAACCACCCCGGATACCATAGCAACACCTTAGCAACCACCTAGCAACCACCTAGAAACACCTTAGCAACCACCCAAGATACCATAGAAACACCTTAGCAACCACCTAGCAACATCTTAGCAACCACCCCAGATACCATAGCAACACCTTAGCAACCACCTAGCAACCACTTAGAAACACCTTAGCAACCACCCCAGATACCATAGCAACACCTTAGCAACCACCTAGTAACACCCTAGCAACCACCTAGCGACACCTTAGCAACCACCCCGGATACCATAGCAACACCCTAGCAACCAGGTAGCAACATCTTAGCAACCACCCCAGATACCATAGCAACACCTTAGCAACAACCTAGCAACACCCTAGCAACCACCTAGCAACACCTTAGCAACTACCTGGTATATGTTAGCAATTGCCTAGCAACCAGTTAGCAATAGCTTAGCAACCACCTGGAAAACATTAGCAACTGCCTAGCAACAGCTTAGAAACCTTTTCAGAAATGATAGCAACTGCCTAGCAACACATTAGCAATCAAAAGTTTTACGATTTCAGCATTTAAACAAGCATTTTTAGAATTCAGCGTTTAACCAAACGTTTTTAGATTTCAGCGTTTAACCAAACGTTTTTAGATTTCAGCGTTTAATCAAACGTTTTTAGATTTCAGCGTTTAACCAAATGTTTTTAGATTTCAGCGTTTAACCAAATGTTTTTAGATTTCAGCATTTTTAGCATTTAGCGTTTAGCCAAAAGTTAACAGCATGTCAATGACTCTTCACACTCTTCAGACGGAAAAAGCTTAGCAACCATTTTAACTTTTTAACGTTATTAGCGTTCTTTTCCAAGCCAACTTAAAGTTCGTTCACGAACTTTACCTTTTCTAGTTATTATTAAGTTGGCTTGGAAAAGCCAACTTATTGTTCTTCGTAATCTTCTTATTATTATTATTATTATTATTATTCTCGCCACAATTTCTGTAACGCTACTCCTCCTACAGCTTTTAACGTAGAATCACGAAATTTTGCAGTATCGTAGTACCTATACCAACTTAGGTTGCTTGTGCTTTTTGAAGCGATATATCGTACGGTTTTCGTAAAAACTTCGTAAACGTACGCATTTTTTTCCCATAGGAATGAATGGGGCGAATTTTGAAACGTCCGTAACTGCCACAATTTTTGAGATACAAACACCAAATTCGGCGAGCTTATAGATCTTATCGAGATCTTTAAATTAATAGCAGGTTGCGAAGTGATACGACGTACGGTTTTCGTACAATTGTCGTACGAAGTTTTCCCATAGAAATGAATGGGGGGCCCAGAGTTCCATCTCACACACGAGCAGCTCTGCGCACGGAACCCCTTCTCTCCCCTGCTCCTCCAGTACTGTGAGTGTATGGAGGAGCTGCTGTATGGAGCAGCTATCAGTCAAAAGTTTGGACACCCCGGCACCCCAGCCAGGGTTTAGCAACCACCTATTAACTGCTTAGCAACCACCTGGTAAACGTTAGCAACTGCCTAGCAACCACTTAGCAACCACTTTAGAAATTATAGCAACTGCCTAGCAACCAGTTAGCAACACCTTAGCAACCACCTGGAAAACGTTAGCAACTGCCTAGCAACCACTTAGCAACACCTTAGCAACCACCTGGAAAACGTTAGCAACTGCCTAGCAACCACTTAGCAACCACTTTAGAAATTATAGCAACTGCCTAGCAACCAGTTAGCAACACCTTAGCAACCACCTGGAAAACGTTAGAAACAGCCTAGCAACAGCTTAGCAACCACTTTAGAAACGATAGCAACTGCCTAGCAACCACTTAGCAACACCTTAGCAACCACTAGGAAAACGTTAGCAACTGCCTAGCAACCACTTAGCAACCACTTTAGAAATTATAGCAACTGCCTAGCAACCAGTTAGCAACACCTTAGCAACCACCTGGAAAACGTTAGCAACTGCCTAGCAACCACTTAGCAACACCTTAGCAACCACCTGGAAAACGTTAGCAACTGCCTAGCAACCACTTAGCAACCACTTTAGAAATTATAGCAACTGCCTAGCAACCAGTTAGCAACACCTTAGCAACCACCAGGAAAACGTTAGAAACAGCCTAGCAACAGCTTAGCAACCACTTTAGAAACGATAGCAACTGCCTAGCAACCACTTAGCAACACCTTAGCAACCACTAGGAAAACGTTAGCAACTGCCTAGCAACCACTTAGCAACCACTTTAGAAATTATAGCAACTGCCTAGCAACCAGTTAGCAACACCTTAGCAACCACCTGGAAAACGTTAGCAACTGCCTAGCAACCACTTAGCAACACCTTAGCAACCACCTGGAAAACGTTAGCAACTGCCTAGCAACCACTTAGCAACCACTTTAGAAATTATAGCAACTGCCTAGCAACCAGTTAGCAACACCTTAGCAACCACCAGGAAAACGTTAGAAACAGCCTAGCAACAGCTTAGCAACCACTTTAGAAACGATAGCAACTGCCTAGCAACCTCTTAGCAACACCTTAGCAACCACTAGGAAAACGTTAGCAACTGCCTAGCAACCACTTAGCAACCACTTTAGAAATTATAGCAACTGCCTAGCAACCAGTTAGCAACACCTTAGCAACCACCTGGAAAACGTTAGCAACTGCCTAGCAACCACTTAGCAACACCTTAGCAACCACCTGGAAAACGTTAGCAACGGCCTAGCAACCACTTAGCAACCACTTTAGAAATTATAGCAACTGCCTAGCAACCAGTTAGCAACACCTTAGCAACCACCAGGAAAACGTTAGAAACAGCCTAGCAACAGCTTAGCAACCACATTAGAAACGTTAGCAACTGCCTAGCAACCACTTAGCAACACCTTAGCAACCACTAGGAAAACGTAAGCAACTGTTTAGCAACCGCCTTGCAACCACTTAGCAACCATGTGTAATACATTAGCAAATAACTAGCAACCGCTTAGCAACAGCTTAGCAACCACCTGTAAGACGTTAGCAACTGCCTAGCAACCACTTTCAAGATTTTAGCATTTATCCAAATGTTTTTAGATTTCAGGGTTTAACCAAACATTTTTAGTTTTCAGCGTTTAACCAAACATTTTTAGATTTCAACGTTTAACCAAACGTTTTTAGATTTCCGTGTTTTTGGCATTTAGCGTTTAGCAACCATTTTAACTTTTTAACGTTATTAGCGTTCTTTTCCAAGCCAACTTAAAGTTCGTTCACGAACTTTACCTTTTCTAGTTATTATTATTATTATTATTCTCGCAACAAAATTTAAAACACTACTCCTCCCACAGCTTTTGACGTAGAATCACGAAATTTTGCAGTATCGTAGAACCTATACCCGATTAGGTTGCTTGTGCTTTTTGAAGCGATACATCGTACGGTTTTCGTAAAAACTTCGTAAACGTACGCATTTTTTTCCCATAGGAATGAATGGGGCGAAATTTTAAACGTCCGTAACCGCCACAATTTTTGACATACAAATACAAAAATCGGACGGTCTATAGAACTTACCGCGTTCTTTCCGAAAATGTAAACGTTTTGACGATACGTCGTACGGTTTTCGTACAATTGTCATACGAAGTTTTCCCATAGAAATGAATGGGGTCCCAGAGTTCCATCTCACACACGAGCAGCTCTGCGCACGGAACCCCTTCTCTCCCCTGCTCCTCCAGTACTGTGAGTGTATGGAGGAGCTGCTGTATGGAGCAGCTATCAGTCAAAAGTTTGGACACCCCGGCACCCCAGCCAGGTTTTAGCAACCACCTATTAACTGCTTAGCAACCACCTTAGCAACCACCTGGAAAACGTTAGCAACTGCCTAGCAACCACTTAGCAACCACTTTAGAAATTATAGCAACTGCCTAGCAACCAGTTAGCAACACCTTAGCAACCACCTGGAAAACATTAGCAACTGCCTAGCAACCACTTAGCAACACCTTAGCAACCACCTGGAAAACGTTAGCAACTGCCTAGCAACCACTTAGCAACCACTTTAGAAATGATAGCAACTGCCTAGCAACCACTTAGCAACACCTTAGCAACCACTAGGAAAACGTTAGCAACTGCCTAGCAACCACTTAGCAACCACTTTAGAAATTATAGCAACTGCCTAGCAACCAGTTAGCAACACCTTAGCAACCACCTGGAAAATGTTAGCAACTGCCTAGCAACCACTTAGCAACACCTTAGCAACCACCTGGAAAAAGTTAGCAACTGCCTAGCAACCACTTAGCAACCACTTTAGAAATGATAGCAACTGCCTAGCAACCAGTTAGCAACACCTTAGCAACCACCAGGAAAACGTTAGAAACAGCCTAGCAACAGCTTAGCAACCACTTTAGAAACGATATCAACTGCCTAGCAACCACTTAGCAACACCTTAGCAACCACTAGGAAAACGTTAGCAACTGCCTAGCAACCACTTAGCAACCACTTTAGAAATTATAGCAACTGCCTAGCAACCAGTTAGCAACACCTTAGCAACCACCTGGAAAATGTTAGCAACTGCCTAGCAACCACTTAGCAACACCTTAGCAACCACCTGGAAAACGTTAGCAACTGCCTAGCAACCACTTAGCAACCACTTTAGAAATTATAGCAACTGCCTAGCAACCAGTTAGCAACACCTTAGCAACCACCAGGATAACGTTAGAAACAGCCTAGCAACAGCTTAGCAACCACTTTAGAAACGATAGCAACTGCCTAGCAACCACTTAGCAACACCTTAGCAACCACTAGGAAAACGTTAGCAACTGCCTAGCAACCACTTAGCAACCACTTTAGAAATTATAGCAACTGCCTAGCAACCAGTTAGCAACACCTTAGCAACCACCTGGAAAACGTTAGCAACTGCCTAGCAACCACTTAGCAACACCTTAGCAACCACCTGGAAAACGTTAGCAGTGGCCTAGCAACCACTTAGCAACCACTTTAGAAATTATAGCAACTGCCTAGCAACCAGTTAGCAACACCTTAGCAACCACCAGGAAAACGTTAGAAACAGCCTAGCAACAGCTTAGCAACCACATTATAAACGATAGCAACTGCCTAGCAACCACTTAGCAACACCTTAGCAACCACTAGGAAAACGTAAGCAACTGTTTAGCAACCGCCTTGCAACCACTTAGCAACCATGTGTAATACATTAGCAAATAACTAGCAACCGCTTAGCAACAGCTTAGCAACCACCTGTAAGACGTTAGCAACTGCCTAGCAACCACTTTCAAGATTTTAGCATTTATCCAAATGTTTTTAGATTTCAGGGTTTAACCAAACATTTTTAGTTTTCAGCGTTTAACCAAACATTTTTAGA
The DNA here is from genome assembly GCF_023375975.1 of Astyanax mexicanus. Lineage (NCBI taxonomy): Eukaryota > Metazoa > Chordata > Actinopteri > Characiformes > Acestrorhamphidae > Astyanax > Astyanax mexicanus. Next base: position 14,706,586 of record NC_064417.1, read on the forward strand.
TTTCAACGTTTAACCAAACGTTTTTAGATTTCCGTGTTTTTGGCATTTAGCGTTTAGCAACCATTTTAACTTTTTAACGTTATTAGCGTTCTTTTCCAAGCCAACTTAAAGTTCGTTCACGAACTTTACCTTTTCTAGTTAAGTTGGCTTGGAAAAGCCAACTTATTGTTCTTCGTAATCTTCTTATTCTACTTATTAAGTTGGCTTGGAAAAGCCAACTTACTGTTCTTCGTAATCTTCTTATTCTACTTATTAAGTTGGCTTGGAAAAGCCAACTTATTGTTCTTCATAATCTTCTTATTCTACTTATTATTATTATTATTCTCGCAACAAAATTTAAAACACTACTCCTCCCACAGCTTTTGACGTAGAATCACGAAATTTTGCAGTATCGTAGGACCTATACCCGATTAGGTTGCTTGTGCTTTTTGAAGCGATACATTGTACGGTTTTCGTAAAAACTTCGTAAACGTACGCATTTTTTTCCCATAGGAATGAATGGGGCGAAATTTTAAACGTCCGTAACCGCCACAATTTTTGAGATACGAACACCAAATTCGACGAGCTTATAGATCTTATCGAGATCTTTAAATTAATAGGAGGTTGCGAAGTGATACGTCGTACGGTTTTCGTACAATTGTCGTACGAAGTTTTCCCATAGAAATGAATGGGGGGCCCAGAGTTCCATCTCACACACGAGCAGCTCTGCGCACGGAACCCCTTCTCTCCCCTGCTCCTCCAGTACTGTGAGTGTATGGAGGAGCTGCTGTATGGAGCAGCTATCAGTCAAAAGTTTGGACACCCCGGCACACCAGCCAGGGTTTAGCAACCACCTATTAACTGCTTAGCAACCACCTGGAAAACGTTAGCAACTGCCTAGCAACCACTTAGCAACACCTTAGCAACCACCTGGAAAACGTTAGCAACTGCCTAGCAACCACTTAGCAACAACTTAGCAACCACTTTAGAAATTATAGCAACTGCCTAGCAACCACTTAGCAAACACCTGGAAAACGTTAGCAACTGCCTAGCAACCACTTAGCAACACCATAGCAACCACCTGGAAAACGTTAGCAACTGCCTAGCAACCACTTAGCAACAACTTAGCAACCACTTTAGAAATTATAGCAACTGCCTAGCAACCAGTTAGCAACCACTTAGCAAACACCTGGAAAACGTTAGCAACTGCCTAGCAACCACTTAGCAACACCTTAACAACCATTAGGAAAACGTTAGTAACCACTTAGCAACCACCTTAGAAACGATAGCAACTGCCTAGCAACCACTTTAGAAATGATAGCAACAGCCTAGCAACCACTTACCAACACCTTAGCAACCATTAGGAAAACATTAGCAACTGCCTAGCAACCACTTAGCAACCAGTTTAGAAATGATAGCAACTGCCTAGCAACCACCTAGCAACACCTTAGCAACCACCCCAGATACCATAGCAACACCTTAGCAACCACCTAGCAACACCTTAGCAACCACCTAGCAACCACCTAGCAACACCTTAGCAACCACCCCGGTTACCATAGCAACACCTTAGCAACCACCTAGCAATACCTTAGCAACCACCTAGCAACCACTTAGCAACCACCTAGCAACACCTTAGCAACCACCCCAGATACCATAGCAACACCTTAGCAACCACCTAGCAACACCTTAGCAACCACCTAGCAACCACCTAGCAACATCTTAGCAACCACCCCAGATACCATAGCAACACCTTAGCAACCACCTAGCAACACCTTAGCAACCACCTAGCAACACCTTAGCAACCACCCCGGATACCATAGCAACACCTTAGCAACCACCTAGCAACCACCTAGAAACACCTTAGCAACCACCCCACATACCATAGCAACACCTTAGCAACCACCTAGCAACATCTTAGCAACCACCCCGGAAACCATAGCAACACCATAGCAACCACCTAGCAACCACCTAGAAACACCTTAGCAAGCATCCCGGATACCATAGCAACACCTTAGCAACCACCTAGCAACACCTTAGCAACCACCTAGCAACCACCTAGCAACACCTTAGCAACCACCCCAGTTACCATAGCAACACCTTAGCAACCACCTAGCAATACCTTAGCAACCACCTAGCAACCACTTAGCAACCACCTAGCAACACCTTAGCAACCACCCCAGATACCATAGCAACACCTTAGCAACCACCTAGCAACACCTTAGCAACCACCTAGCAACCACCTAGCAACATCTTAGCAACCACCCCAGATACCATAGCAACACCTTAGCAACCACCTAGCAACACCTTAGCAACCACCTAGCAACACCTTAGCAACCACCCCGGATACCATAGCAACACCTTAGCAACCACCTAGCAACACCGTAGCAACCACCCCAGATACCATAGCAACACCTTAGCAACCGCATAGCAACACCTTAGCAACCACCTAGCAACATCTTAGCAACCACCCCTGATACCATAGCAACACCTTAGCAACCACCTAGCAACCACCTAGAAACACCTTAGCAACCACCCCACATACCATAGCAACACCTTAGCAACCACCTAGCAACATCTTAGCAACCACCCCGGAAACCATAGCAACACCATAGCAACCACCTAGCAACCACCTAGAAACACCTTAGCAACCACCCCAGATACCATAGAAACACCTTAGCAACCACCTAGCAAAATCTTAGCAACCACCCCGGATACCATAGCAACATCTTAGCAACCACCTAGCAACCACTTAGAAACACCTTAGCAACAACCCCAGATACCATAGCAACACCTTAGCAACCACCTAGCAACACCCTAGCAACCACCTAGCAACACCTTAGCAACCACCCCGGATACCATAGCAACACCCTAGCAACCACGTAGCAACATCTTAGCAACCACCCCAGATACCATAGCAACAACCTAGCAACACCCTAGCAACCACCTGGAAAACGTTATCAACTGCATGGCAGCCACTTAGCAACCACTCTAGAAATGATAGCAACTGCCTAGCAACCAAATAGCAACAGCTTAGCAACCACCTGAAAAACGTTAGCAACTGCCTAGCAACCACTTAGCAATCATGTGGAATATGTTAGCAACTGCCTAGCAACCACTTAGCAACCACTTTATAAATTATAGCAACTGCCTAGCAACCACTTAGCAACCACTTTAGAAATGATAGCAACCACCTAGCAACACATTAGCAATCAAAAGTTTAACCAAAAGTTTTACGATTTCAGCATTTAAACAAACGTTTTTAGATTTCAGCTTTTAACCAAAGGTTTTTAGATTTCAGCGTTTAACCTTCAGCGTTTAACCAAACGTTTTTAGATTTCAGTGTTTTTAGCGTTTAGCCAAAGGTTAACAGCATATCAATGACTCTTCACACTCTTCAGACAGAAACAGCTTAGCAACCATTTTAACTTTTTAACGTTATTAGCGTTCTTTTCCAAGCCAACTTAAAGTTCGTTCACGAACTTTGCCTTTTCTAGTTATTATTATTATTATTATTATTATTCTCGCAACAAAATTTAAAACACTACTCCTCCCACAGCTTTTGACGTAGAATCACGAAATTTTGCAGTATCGTAGAACCTATACCCGATTAGGTTGCTTGTGCTTTTTGAAGCGATACATCGTACAGTTTTCGTAAAAACTTCGTAAACGTACGCATTTTTTTCCCATAGGAATGAATGGGGCGAAATTTTAAACGTCCGTAACCGCCACAATTTTTGACATACAAATACAAAAATCGGACGGTCTATAGACCTTACCGCGTTCTTTCCGAAAATGTAAACGTTTTGACGATACGTTGTACGGTTTTCGTACAATTGTCGTACGAAGTTTTCCCATAGAAATGAATGGGGGGCCCAGAGTTCCATCTCACACACGAGCAGCTCTGCGCACGGAACCCCTTCTCTCCCCTGCTCCTCCAGTACTGTGAGTGTAAGGAGGAGCTGCTGTATGGAGCAGCTATCAGTCAAAAGTTTGGACACCCCGGCACCCCAGCCAGGTTTTAGCAACCACCTATTAACTGCTTAGCAACCACCTGGAAAACGTTAGCAACTGCCTAGCAACCACTTAGCAACACCTTAGCAACCACCTGGAAAACGTTAGCAACTGCCTAGCAACCACTTAGCAACACCTTAGCAACCACCTGGAAAACGTTAGCAACTGCCTAGCAACCACTTAGCAACAACTTAGCAACCACTTTAGAAATTATAGCAACTGCCTAGCAACCAGTTAGCAACCACTTAGCAAACACCTGGAAAACGTTAGCAACTGCCTAGCAACCACTTAGCAACACCTTAACAACCACTAGGAAAACGTTAGCAACCACTTAGCAACCACCTTAGAAACGATAGCAACTCTCTAGCAACCAACTTTAGAAATGATAGCAACAGCCTAGCAACCACTTACCAACACCTTAGCAACCATTAGGAAAACGTTAGCAACTGCCTAGCAACCACTTAGCAACCACTTTAGAAATGATAGCAACTGCCTAGCAACCACCTAGCAACACCTTAGCAACCACCCCAGATACCATAGCAACACCTTAGCAACCACCTAGCAACACCTTAGCAACCACCTAGCAACCACCTAGCAACACCTTAGCAACCACCCCGGTTACCATAGCAACACCTTAGCAACCACCTAGCAATACCTTAGCAACCACCTAGCAACACCTTAGCAACCACCCCAGATACCATAGCAACACCTTAGCAACCACCTAGCAACACCTTAGCAACCACCTAGCAACCACCTAGCAACACCTTAGCAACCACCCCGGATACCATAGCAACACTTTAGCAACCACATAGCAACACCATAGCAACCAACCCAGATACCATAGCAACACCTTAGCAACCGCATAGCAACACCTTAGCAACCACCTAGCAACATCTTAGCAACCACCCCGGATACCATAGCAACACCTTAGCAACCACCTAGCAACCACCTAGAAACACCTTAGCAACCACCCCAGATACCATAGCAACACCTTAGCAATCACCTAGCAACATCTTAGCAACCACCCCGGATACCATAGCAACACCTTAGCAACCACCTAGAAACACCTTAGCAACCACCCCAGATACCATAGAAACACCTTAGCAACCACCTAGCAACATCTTAGCAACCACCCCGGATACCATAGCAACACCTTAGCAACCACCTAGCAACACCCTAGCAACCACCTAGTGACACCTTAGCAACCACCCCGGATACCATAGCAACACCCTAGCAACCACGTAGCAACATCTTAGCAACCACCCCAGATACCATAGCAACACCTTAGCAACAACCTAGCAACCACCTAGCAACACCTTAGCAACTACCTGGTATGTTAGCAATTGCCTAGCAACCAGTTAGCAATAGCTTAGCAACCACCTGGAAAACATTAGCAACTGCCTAGCAACAGCTTAGCAACCTTTTCAGAAATGATAGCAACTGCCTAGCAACACATTAGCAATCAAAAGTTTAACCAAAAGTTTTACGATTTCAGCATTTAAACAAGCGTTTTTAGATTTCAGTGTTTAACTAAATGTTTTTAGATTTCAGCGTTTAACCAAACGTTTTTAGATTTCAGTGTTTAACCAAACGTTTTTAGATTTCAGCGTTTAATCAAATGTTTTTAGATTTCAGCGTTTAACCAAATGTTTTTAGATTTTAGCGTTTAACCAAACGTTTTTAGATTTCAGCGTTTAATCAAATATTTTTAGATTTCAGCGTTTAACCAAACGTTTTTAGATTTCAGCGTTTAATCAAACATTTTTAGATTTCAGCGTTTAACCAAATGTTTTTAGATTTCAGCGTTTAACCACATGTTTTTAGATTTCAGCGTTTTTAGCATTTAGCGTTTAGCCAAAAGTTAACAGCATATCAATGACTCTTCACACTCTTCAGACGGAAAAAGCTTAGCAACCATTTTAACTTTTTAACGTTATTAGCGTTCTTTTCCAAGCCAACTTAAAGTTCGTTCACGAACTTTACCTTTTCTAGTTATTATTATTATTATTATTATTCTCGCAACAAAATTTAAAACACTACTCCTCCCACAGCTTTTGACGTAGAATCACGAAATTTTGCAGTATCGTAGTACCTATACCCGATTAGGTTGCTTGTGCTTTTTGAAGCGATATATCGTACGGTTTTCGTAAAAACTTCGTAAACGTACGCATTTTTTTCCCATAGGAATGAATGGGGCCAAATTTTAAACGTCCGTAACCGCCACAATTTTTGAGATACGAACACCAAATTTGGCGAGCTTATAGATCTTATCGAGATCTTTAAATTAATAGGAGGTTGCGAAGTGGTACGACGTACGGTTTTCGTACAATTGTCGTACGAAGTTTTCCCATAGAAATGAATGGGGGGCCCAGAGTTCCATCTCACACACGAGCAGCTCTGCGCACGGAACCCCTTCTCTCCCCTGCTCCTCCAGTACTGTGAGTGTATGGAGGAGCTGCTGTATGGAGCAGCTATCAGTCAAAAGTTTGGACACCCCTGCACCCCAGCCAGGTTTTCGCAACCACCTATTAACTGCTTAGCAACCACCTGGAAAACGTTAGCAACTGCCTAGCAACCACTTAGCAACACCTTAGCAACCACCTGGAAAACATTAGCAACTGCATAGCAACCACTTAGCAACAACTTAGCAACCACTTCAGAAATTATAGCAACTGCCTAGCAACCAGTTAGCAACCAGTTAGCAAACACCTGGAAAACGTTAGCAACTGCCTAGCAACCACTTAGCAACACCTTAACAACCACTAGGAAAACGTTAGCAACCACTTAGCAACCACCTTAGAAACGATAGCAACTGCCTAGCAACCACTTTAGAAATGACAGCAACAGCCTAGCAACCACTTACCAACACCTTAGCAACCATTAGGAAAACGTTAGCAACTGCCTAGCAACCACTTAGCAACCACTTTAGAAATGATAGCAACTGCCTAGCAACCACCTATCAACACCTTAGCAACCACCCCAGATACCATAGCAACACCTTAGCAACCACCTAGCAACACCTTAGCAACCACCTAGCAACCACCTAGCAACACCTTAGCAACCACCCTGGTTACCATAGCAACACCTTAGCAACCACCTAGCAATACCTTAGCAACCACCTAGCAACCACTTAGCAACCACCTAGCAACCAGCTAGCAACACCTTAGCAACCACCTAGCAACACCATAGCAACCACCCCGGATACCATAGCAACACCTTAGCAACCACCTAGCAACACCATAGCAACCACCCCAGATACCATAGCAACACCTTAGCAACCACATAGCAACACCTTAGCAACCACCTAGTAACATCTTAGCAACCACCCCGGATACCATAGCAACACCTTAGCAACCACCTAGCAACCACCTAGAAACACCTTAGCAACCACCCCAGATACCATAGCAACACCTTAGCAACCACCTAGCAACATCTTAGCAACCACCCCGGATACCATAGCAACCACTTTAGAAATGATAGCAACAGCCTAGCAACCACTTACCAACACCTTAGCAACCATTAGGAAAACGTTAGCAACTGCCTAGCAACCACTTAGCAACCACTTTAGAAATGATAGCAACTGCCTAGCAACCACCTAGCAACACCTTAGCAACCACCCCAGATACCATAGCAACACCTTAGCAACCACCTAGCAACACCTTAGCAACCACCTAGCAACCACCTAGCAACACCTTAGCAACCACCCTGGATACCATAGCAACACCCTAGCAACCACCTAGCAACACCTTAGCAACCACCCTGGATACCATAGCAACACCTTAGCAACCGCATAGCAACACCTTAGCAACCACCTAGCAACACCTTAGCAACCACCCCGGATACCATAAAAACACCTTAGCAACCGCATAGCAACACCTTAGCAACCACCTAGCAACCAACTAGCAACACCCTAGCAACCACCTAGCAACACCTTAGCAACCACCCCAGATACCATAGCAACACCTTAGCAACCACCTAGCAAGACCCTAGCAACCACCTAGCAACACATTAGCAACCACCCTGGATACCATAGCAACACCTTAGCAACCACGTAGCAACACGTTAGCAACCACCTAGCAACATCTTAGCAACCACCCCGGATACCATAGCAACACCTTAGCAACAACCTAGCAACACCCTAGCAACCACTTAGCAACCACCTGGTATATGTTAGCAATTGCCTAGCAACCAGTTAGCAACAGCTTAGCAACCACCTGGAAAACATTAGCAACTGCCTAGCAACAGCTTAGCAACCACTTCAGAAATGATAGCAACCGCCTAGCAACACATTAGCAATCAACGTTTAACCAAAAGTTTTACGATTTCAGCATTTAAACAAGCGTTTTTAGATTTCAGCTTTTAACCAAACATTTTTAGATTTCAGCGTTTAATCAAACGTTTATAAATTTCAGCGTTTAACCAAATGTTTTTAGATTTCAGCGTTTAACCAAACGTTTTTAGATCAGCGTTTTTGGCATTTAGCGTTTAGCCAAAAGTTAACAGCATATCAATGACTCTTCACACTCTTCAGACGGAAAAAGCTTAGCAACCATTTTAACTTTTAAACGTTATTAGCGTTCTTTTCCAAGCCAACTTAAAGTTCGTTCACGAACTTTACCTTTTCTAGTTATTATTATTATTCTCGCAACAAAATTTAAAACACTACTCCTCCCACAGCTTTTGACGTAGAATCACGAAATTTTGCAGTATCGTAGAACCTATACCCGATCAGGTTGCTTGTGCTTTTTGAAGCGATACATCGTACGGTTTTCGTAAAAACTTCGTAAACGTACGCATTTTTTTCCCATAGGAATGAATGGGGCGAAATTTTAAACATCCGTAACCACCACAATTTTTGACATACAAATACAAAAATCGGACGGTCTATAGACCTTACCGCGTTCTTTCCGAAAATGTAAACGTTTCGACGATACGTCGTACGGTTTTCGTACAAATGTCGTACGAAGTTTTCCCATAGAAATGAATGGGGGGCCCAGAGTTCCATCTCGCACACGAGCAGCTCTGCGCACGGAACCCCTTCTCTCCCCTGCTCCTCCAGTATTGTGAGTGTATGGAGGAGCTGCTGTATGGAGCAGCTATCAGTCAAAAGTTTGGACACCCCGGCACCCCAGCCAGGGTTTAGCAACCACCTATTAACTGCTTAGCAACCACCTTAGCAACCACCTGGAAAACGTTAGCAACTGCCTAGCAACCACTTAACAACACCTTAGCAACCACCTGGAAAACGTTAGCAACTGCCTAGCAACCACTTAGTAACCACCTGGAATACGTTAGCAACTTCCTAGCAACCACTTAGCAACCACTTTAGAAATTATAGCAACTGCCTAGCAACCAGTTGGCAACACCTTAGCAACCACCAGGAAAACATTAGAAACTGCCTAGCAACAGCTTAGCAACCACTTAGCAACCACCTGGAAAACGTTGGCAACTGCCTAGCAACCACTTAGCAACACCTTAACAACCACTGGGAAAACGTTAGCAACTGCCTAGCAACCACTTAGCAACACCTTAGCAACCACCTAGAAAACGTTATCAACTGCATAGCAACCACCTAGCAACAACTTAGCAACCACTAGGAAAACGTTAGCAACTGCCTAGCAACCACTAAGCAACCACTTTAGAAATGATAGCAACTGCCTAGCAACCACTTAGCAACACCTAAGCAACCACCTGGAAAACGTTAGCAACTGCCTAGCAACAGCTTAGCAACCACTTTAGAAATTAAAGCAACTGCCTAGCAACCACTTAGCAACCACATGGAAAACGTTAGCAACTGCCTAGCAACCACTTAGCAACCACTTTAGAAATGATAGAAACATGCCTAGCAACCAGTTAGCAACCACTTAGAAACCACATGGAAAACGTTAGCATCTGCCTAGCAACCACTTAGCAACTACTTTAGAAATGATAGCAACTGCCTAGCAACCAGTTAGGAACACCTTAGCAACCACATGGAAAACGTTAGCAACTGCCTAGCAACCACTTAGCAACCACTTAAGAAATGATAGCAACTGCCTAGCAACCACTTAGTAACCACATTGAATACATTAGCAACTGCCTAGCAACCAGGTAGCAACATGTTAGCAACCACCTGGAAAATGTTAGCAACTGCCTAGCAACAGCTTAGCAACTGCTTTAGAAATGACAGCAACTGCCTACCAACCAGTCAGCAACACCTTAGCAACCACCTGGAAAGCATTAGCAACTGCCTAGCAACCAGGTAGCAACACCTTATCAACCACTTGAAAAACGTTAGTAACTGCCTAGCAACCAGTTTAGAAATGATAGCAACTGCATAGCAACCAGTTAGCAACACCTTAGTAACCACCTAGAAAATGTTAGCAACTGCCTAGCAACCAGTTAGCAACTACTTAGCAACCATAAGGAATATGTTAGCAACTGCCTAACAACAGCTTAGCAACCACCTGGTATATGTTAGCAACTGCCTAGCAACCAGTTAGCAACAGCTTAGCAACCATAGTTTAACCATAGTTATAGTTTTTCGATTTCAGCATTTAACCAAACGTTTTTAGATTTCAGTATTTAACCAAAAGTTTTTAGATTTCAGCATTTTCAAAAGTTTTTAGATTTCAGCATTTAACTAAAAGTTTTTAGATTTCAGCATTTTCAAACGTTTGTAGATTTCAGCATTTAACTAAAAGTTTTTAGATTTCAGCATTTAACTAAAAGTTTTTGGATTTCAGCATTTAACTAAAAGTTTTTAGATTTCAGCATTTAACTAAAAGTTTTTAGATTTCAGCATTTAACTAAAAGTTTTTAGATTTCAGCATTTAACTAAAAGTTTTTGGATTTCAGCATTTAACTAAAAGTTTTTAGATTTCAGCATTTAACTAAAAGTTTTTAGATTTCAGCATTTAACTAAAAGTTTTTAGATTTCAGCATTTAACCAAACGTTTTTAGATTTCAGTATTTAACTAAACGTTTTTAGGTTCCAGCATTTTCAAAAGTTTTTAGATTTCAGCATTTAACCAAAATATTTTGGACTTACATATTCTTATGTATTATTTAAAAAAAAAGTACAGAAAGAACATAAGCATGGCCAACTACACTCTCTCAGACTCGGAAAAGCAACATGGCCCCCTAAAATGAGAACAATTTACAAATACTCTGCATAGTATTTATTTTTATTGAAACAATCACACATACCCCCCCACACACACACACACATGCATAAATACTGTGCAAAAACAGTGGTGTTCACATTTCACATCCCCCCCCACACACACAAATACTGTGCAGAAAAGAGTGTTGATGACAACACACACTCTAAACTTAACACACACAAACTGACACACACATACTCAAGAAAACACTGTAAAAATAGTGTTGATGCCTTATTACATCACACAGACTAAACTCAACACACACATACACATAAACACAAATATAAATATTGTGCAAAAAATGTTGTTTGCTTATCACCACACACTAAACTCAACAAACACACACACTGACACACACATACTCAAATAAAAAACTGTAGATTTTTTTTTCACACACACTAAACTCAACACACATACACACGTATATAAATAAAAAATAGTGTTGATCCCTAATCACATCACACACACTCAACTTAACACACACATACACACACATAAATACTGTGCAGAAATAGTATTGTTCACTTATCACATCACACACACTAACCTCACAAACATATATACATACTGTGCAAAGAGTGTTGATGACTTATTACAACACACACTCTAAACTTAACACACACAAACTGACACACACATACTCAAATAAATACTATGCAAAAATATTGATGCCTTATTACATTACACAGACTAAACTCAACACACATACACTGACACACACATACTCAAATAAATACTGTGTAAAAATAGTGTTGATGCCTTATTACATTACACACACTAAACTCAACACACATACACACGTATATAAATAAAAAATAGTGTTGATGCCTAATCACATCACACACACTAAACTTAAGTCAGACTGCCCCCAACTTTGTTCAAGTGCAGTAAATGTGTGACTTAACAGTCCCAGTTTCAACTGACAATCACCTCCTTTTTAAGGGCAACAACAACAAAAGTGGTAACTTTATCCCACTGCACTGTCTGCTGTAGCCATAATTATTCTGATCAGCTCAGGTATTTTGCTTTGGGGCCAGGAATATGCATTTTTTTTCTGTGTTGCTGCTTATCATAGTTCTCTGTGTAGCCGCTGGAGTCTCTATTGTGTTGGGGTTGTTGGTTTCCCATGAGCCACATGTGGAGATGATAAGGAGATGGGAAACTTCTGGTGGTAGTGCACTGGTGGTGTTTGGCAGCGTTCCCTGTGCAGTCCCTGGACTGTCCACTGTGGCTGTTGCTGTCCCTTAAACCATAAAGAGATGGGGGGGAGGTTTGGTTGTGCTTTGGTGGTGCTGGGTGCCTGGCAAGTTGGAGGGGTTCTCTGTGCAACTGAAGTCTCCATAGTGTTGGGGTTGTTGCTCTGTGCTGCCCATAGACTGTCTATTATGGCTGTTGTGGTGTTCCTGTTCCTCAATGTAAAGAGAGGGGGTTGGCCTTGGGTGGTGCACTGGTCATGCTTGTAGCCTTGGGCTATTTCAGCAATGCAGAATAAACACTCTAACTCTCTTGGCTGGTTAAAGTCTCTGGTCTTTTCTCAGCACTGAGTATTCAACTGCCACCAGAAAATTTAAGCTAAGTACACCGGTGTACTCGGCTAAGCACCCCCCCTACAATAACAGGAGGAGATCTCCTGTGGGACTTTCACAGCTTTCTCAGGCTGCCAGAGAGATTGGTGCGGCTCTCTGGCACAGGAACATTGGCGGTGGGCACCGCTGGCACAGGAACATTGGCGGTGGGCACCGCTGGCACAGGAACATAGGCGGTGGGCACCGCTGACCTTGGAGCATGGGCGGTGGCGGGCACCGCTGACACAGGGACATTAGCGGTGGCGGGCACCGCTGACACAGGAACACTCACATGAACAGACTTGGACCCTTGGGCTGTAGGTGTCTGTGTGACGACTCGGGCTGCTGAAGACTGCACGGAGACTTGACTTAATTTCACCGCAGCGTATTCAGGTTCCGGGGTGGCAGTAGCAGTACAGTGTAGCGCCGTTGTCATGGGAACCCCGGAGCGAAGATCTGCTGCCGCTGCGGGTGACTGGAAGCGCTGCTCAGTGGCCGCCGTGGAAGCTGGGTCTGCAGCCGTAGAAGATGCGGGCGCCGTAGCAGCCAGAGAAACTTGACCCGTGGAAGCAGGAGATGCTAACTGCGTTAGCCGCGTAGCCGTGGGGATGCCTGGAGCTGCAGCCGCTGGAGAAGCTGGCTGCGTTAGCCGCGCAGCCGTGGGGATGCCTGGAGCTGCAGCCGCTGGAGATGCTAGCTGCGTTAGCCGCGTAGCCGTGGGGAAGCCTCGAGCTGCAGCCGCCGGAGGAGCTAGCTGGTTAGCCTCAGAAGCTAGCTGCGGAGCCGACGAGGTGGAGCGCGCCCTGGGAGGCGGGTGGAGGATAGCCTCCGCAAGCGGCGGCAAGCGGGCTCTCATCGGACAGTACAACTCGTCCTCCGAACTGGACGCGGCTGCGAGGAGGTCCACGTAATCCCAGAAATAGTCCTCACAGTCCGCGTTTCTGCCCGCCTTGCCTACCTCACGGTTCGGAGCGAGGCCGATGGCCCCAACCGTTAGCCCCCCCCCCAAGAAAATCCTCCGAATTTTGGGACCTCTTAGAACGCCTAGCCCGAGGCCTTCTCCGGCCTCGAGGCCTCGGGTTTTCCTGCGCCGAGGTCCCAAAGGGGGCATGACGGATGGCCAGCCCGGATCCAACCCAAGGGTTTCCCGCATAAACGTCCATTGCGGTCGGTCTTTCTGTAACGCGCGAGCAGATGGGAGGCGGACGTTTAAGCGGGTAAGACATGACTTTAATAAATAACAAATAGCAAATAAACACGTAAACAAACAGGGAAATAACGAATAGAAATATGTACATAAACAAACAGGGAAAAACTAAAGGTAACTAAGCTAAACAGATAACAAACAGGGCTAGGGAATATATACAAGGATAAATACGTAAATATATACAAAATAAACAAAGAAACAAACAGGAACTAAACGTGACTAGAAAATAAACGTGAACACAACTAACAAGAAATAAACAAGAGCGTATAAATGCAAAAACCAAGAAACGAGGGATAACAATAACTAAGCGAGACAGACAACACGGGAAGGTGCAAAGACCGACAGCAAACGTAGACTAACAAGTACTATTTATACTAAACATGAAACAATGAACACCTGGGGAAACAGGTAACGAGGGGCGGAGCTACAAATTACACACACGTAATGGAAAAGTACAAGAGAAACACACTAGGAAACGGGGAAAACACAGGAAAACATAGCGAGGGCGTAACATGGTGGTGTTCAAATAAAAGTAAGGATTATTTTTGTATTTGTGCATTTTAATTGTGAACTGAGGCTAATGACATTTATAATAATATTTTACTGTTTACTGTTTACTGTTTTTTACTGAATGACTGCCACTTACTATTTTTGTCTACTCTACTTTATAAAATAAATGTCACTCAATTACTTGTAGACAACATGTTGCACACATTGAAAACTCAAGTACGTTTTTAAAATTATTAATAAAAAAACAAACAGGGAGTTGTTTCTATAATGTCACTAGCTTTTATTAATTTGTCAGTGGTTGCACAGTGATTGACTATACGTAGTTCTGGAACAGAGAACATGTGTTACTGTTTTGAAAGCATTAGTTGATATGGATCCAGGTTTTTGTCATGAGGAAACAAAATGTGCTTTTGTGCAGGAAATCAACTACTCGGTTTATTGTATAAGGTGGGTGTGTTGCTGTATTTAGAGTTTAGAAAAAGTGTCTAAAGTACTGATAAATGCTTCTTAGCAGCTGTAAAAAACTGTAAAGAAGCTTAGTTAGACATTTGAATACAAGCTAAAATGAAATAGACTATTTTTAAAAGGTAAGAAGTAGAAAGTTCAGATAATTGTGAAGATGTAAAAATAATTATTCCTGTAAAGTGTAGATAACCTACATTTATACTTAATTAAAGTGACAAAGTATTTGTTCTTTGTTATTTGACACCTCTGGAAATAAATCGTTTTTCCACGATAAAAGAGAGGGATAATAGAGGAGTAAGAATGTGTGGCGGTGTTCAAATAAAAGTAAGGATTATTTTTATATTTGTGTATTTTATTGTGCACATATGGAACTAAGGCTAATGACATTTATAATAACATTTTTATAGAGTTTGACAACAATGTCATGTCCCTACCGTGCTCCTTTTTTACTGAATGACTGCCACAGACTATTTTTTCACTGTAGTTCTATATGATAAATATGATTCAATTACTTAAATTTTTTTATTTTATACAAAGCAAACGTGAAGCTGTTTCTGTAATGTCACTAGCTTTTATTATTTTGACAGTGGTTTCACAGCGATTGACTAAAGTAAAAAGGTGTCTAAAGTATTGGTAAACGCTTCTTAGCAGCTGTAAAAAAAACTGTAGTAGGAAATATGTGTAATGCTTCTGGGGGACAGTCTTCAATGTTTAATGACCTATTCCAGTATAAGTCTGTCAGCATCAGTCAAAGCTTCATGTTTCTGTTTCACTTTGTCTGTATTTAGCAGCTCAGCAAAGGCAAAATTTTCTTTCCAACAGTTCTGTTGTAAGTTTGGGTGTAGACTGTTCCACACTGCTCTCCTAATTACTCAATAAAAATAATAGAAAATAAATGCCTTTATTTGTATAAGTAAGGACTTTCTTTTTATCAATACCTAAAAGAATGTATACAAGATTTTATTACATATTCTAAATATACTGGTTTGCACTACACACATTCAGTTTGTTATAATGTTGATTTTGTTATACTACACAATATACAGGATTATGGTAGCTGTAGTATGTATTTAGAATTCCTGATGCAACACTCGTGTTTGGGTTAGAAATAAAAACTGGATCTAATAGTGTGTTTTTCTCCGTTGTAGCATGATTAATAGTCTGTGTGAATCCTTTTGATTGGAATAAGTTCAGAATGGGTTTGTTTATGTTACTTAGTTGATCTTCATTAAAGTCTCCACATACCACAGCAGGTTTGTAGTCCATGATCTCAAGGAAGGTCAAAAGGGCATCTAGGTTCGGCATGAAGTCTGACAGTCTGTAGTTTGGAGGTCTGTACACAACTGCAATCACAACCTGTTTTGGAGAATCAACCTTTAAAAGCAAAAACTCCAGATCTGTGACATTCTGCACATATTGCACTGGACGGGCCTGAAGGTGATTTTTAACATAAATGGCAACCCCTCCTCCACTTTTGTTGGACAGGTAAGTGTAGTTTGTGTAGGAAACATGTCGGTTACGCTGATACATTCTGTAACCATTTAACTGAAGACAATCAGCAACAGAAGAACCAGTCAGATGAGTCTCAGTCAGACATAGAACATCCGATAGGAGGAGTTCATGATGACTTTTGATGTCTTCAATATGACTCTGTAAACCTTCTGTGTTGTGATGAATGATCTTTAGAGCTGTAGTGAGATTTAGGTCTCTTGCAATGTGCAGAAGTGGCTGGACAGTACGCAGGTCAGCTTTGGGCATGTTCTCCAGTGCAGCGCTGATTTGTGGGTCACAGAAAATCTTTATCTCATCAAAGTCAATGATGTGTAGTCCACTGAGTGATGTAGTTCTGCTTAGTGCAACATAAGCCATGCCTGGTTCAAAAATTTTCTTTAGTGACACAACAGCAGAATGAGTCGTCATTCCCTGGACTTTATGAGCAGTGCATGCAAAGGCTAACTTTAAAGGAAACTGTCTTCGAACTGTTCCTTTCTTTTTCAGACTTTCCTCTTCTCTCTCAATGTAAACGAGATTATCAGTTTCTCCAGGTACTTTACTGCGGTGTTTCCTTCCTGCATCAGCATTATCCAGCTCAACAGCGATCATCTGAACCACAGGAACACTGTTACGGGTCTGTGTGATTATTTTAGCCACTTTACCAAAAGATCCATTCACCAGCCCAGATTCTACATCAATATTTCTGGTGAGCATCACTCGTGCACCAACTGCCATCTGTAGTGTGTCCATTAAATCACCTTTATCTCCTTTAAAAGGGGCACCCTGTCTCTGCATCTGTCCTGATCGAGGGTCTTTCTTATAATCCTCTGCATCTATATTAGTGATATCTGAAAATCGTGTGGTTATGGCTGCTGAGTTAAAATCATCCACCTCTTTATTAGTAGGAAATATGTGTAATGCTTCTGGGGGACAGTCTTCAATAGGTTTAATGACCTGTTCCAGCATACGTCTGTCAGCATCAGTCAGAGCTTCATGTTTCTGTTTCACTCTCAGTCTGTTCAGCAGCTCAGCAAAGGCAAGATCATCTTTCTGACGCATGATTTCAGTCAGTGTGATCATCTTAAAGTGATCTCTCCAGAAGTCCAGCACATGATCCTCATACACACACAGTGGCCTGGCTCTTCCTAGTGGTGGTAACTGCTGAAAATCACCGACAGCCATAATAGAAATGTTACCAAAGGGTTTATCATTTCCCTTAATCTGCTGCAATCTCCAATTTACATAGGCGAATAATGGTTTAGACACCATGGATATTTCATCAATGATCATGATCTGTAAATTAGAAAAGTTTGCTCTGATCTCATCCAGACTGTTTCCAAGTCCCTGATATGGAGGTTTCAGGCTTCTCGGGAGTTTCAGGAGTGCGTGGAGTGTTTTTCCATTAATGTTATGACTGGCACAGCCGGTAAATGCACTCAGAAGCACTGTGGGTTTGGACATATCAGCTTCCTCTCTTACACATGGCATTTTCTGTAAGATTTTGGTGGCCTCTGCATACACAGACTTAATAAGATGACTCTTTCCTGTTCCTGCTGTTCCAGCTACATAATAAAAAAACGGTTCTGGATTTTCATTCTGCACTTTTCTTTTACACCAGTCTCTTATCTTATAGAAAACAGCAGCTTGTGTCTCATTCAGGCTCTGATACATTTTTCTGATCACTGCAGGATTTACCTGTGGAGCTTCTATTACAGGCATGGCTGTTCTGTTATCAGATGTGGATGGAGCAAAATCTGGAACATCATCTGCCTCAGTTATATCAGTGGGATCTGTGGGTTCTTGCTCAATCATGCACTCTAATCGGATCAGTTCATTTGTTGGAGCCAAGTTTGTCCAGGCATCTTCAATAGGACCATTCTGTTCAAAATTCTCAATGGCCTTATCAATAGCTTCACTGTGCTTTTCATACTTTTTTCTGTTCTCATTTACAGTGGTGTAAACACGCTGCAGTGTGTCTGTTCCTGGCAGTTTAACTGAGGCAAAGGCATAGAAGGCTTCATATGTGTTAAACTGAGCAGTTTTAAGCTGTGAGCTGCTGCGGTGTGGCAGGTAAAGTTTTAGTAGTGTTGCATAGAATTTTTCTGGATGTTTCTGTTGTGAAAAACGTGCGAACCGAATAATGGCAGGTTTTCCTCTGGTTCACTTTTTGATGTGTCCCATGTCATTCTGCAGTGGAAGTACATTTTTTGCTTTTCTCTGATCTGCATAAACAATCCGATATTCACTAGCAAATTCAGCCATGCACATGTTCTCAAACTCTGGTGTTTCAGGCCTGGCCATGTACTTTTCTGCTAATCCAGTCATCCACACATTCTCATCATCAGGGGCTTTTTCCTGTAAGCAGCTCATAGGCAGACTCATTTTTACTGCGTTATCATCAGTGGGTATGAAAATCACAGCACGGGATGATGATTTCAGTTTCAGACTGCAGGTTCGAGCTACAGCTTCCTGTGCACTGACCTCTCTGTTTTTGGAATAGGCATGCATCACCTGTTTCATGCTTTCTCTTTCAGATGTGGTGGGACACATTTCTTTTATCACTCCTTTCAGGTATTCACTCATCTCGTGTTCACCTTTTGAGATATATGACAGAATGTACATTATACAGGTGTATGGGTTCAGGATGAACTGTATATCCATGTTGGCATCCCAGGCTCTGAGCAGCAATGGATTGTAGCCATTTACCCAGCAATCATTTGGTTCACGTTGCATTATAACTACACTTGCTGAACTGAGACTGTTTACATTGTCTTTATAATCGTTATATGTCATGTTTACAGTTTCTAGCAGCTGTGTGATGCTTTCAAAGTTCTGAGTCTTATCATTTAGCAGATCCCATACTGGCTGAAGCTTTGATTTAGTTTGTGTCACAGGTTCATCTTTTTCTGCACCTTCATCATCTGAATCAGTGTCAGGGGGTGGTCTGGGTCGTGTGATGAGTGTTTTCTTCATGGGTGGTTTAGGAAACCCAAACCTGCAGTGTTTATTGTTCTTTTTGCATGATTTAGAGTGATTTCTGCTGTGTGTTTGAACTTCTGATACAATTCTGTTCAGTTCAGGATCTGTGTTTGGGTCAGGCAGTTTGCATGAAATGTGTCTGTCAATGAAATCACAAACATCCTGATCTTGGTCATTCTCAAACTCTGGAGCACCTTTCACCCAGAATAAGCAGTGAATGTGTGGAGAGCCTCTCTGTTGGAACTCAACGCGAAAAAAGAAGTCAACAATCTGACCAATGGGCTGAGCAGGAGACTGAATAAGGTTCATAAGAGCTTCTACACGTTTCTCAAACATGCGCATGGCTGTGACAGGATTACTGCGCAGTATCTCACATTTCTTTGACCAGTCCAGGGCTGAAAAGTCCACAGATTCACCTTGCTGTGCTTTAATCGCTGTGATCACTTCGGGCCATCTCATCTCTGCAGCACTGAATGTACAGAAGAATGTGGGTGTTCCTAATTGACGAAGCATGGCAAAAAGGTCTCTGAGTGTTTTCTGCCAATAGGCAGGCGTGCCTCTGAGAGGTTGCATGAAACGGCTGCCCTCATTATTGTGTATGAGTTTCTCTAATTCACGTTTGTCCTGCAAGAGTGCACTGTTGATTTTCCGGCCTTCACGTGTCACTGATTTTGCTTTTCTCAGCTGGATTGACATGCTGGAAGTTGCTTGGTTCATTTCAGTCACAAACTGAGCAAAGAAAATGTAGTTTGTGTCTCTTGCGAAGCGATTATCAGCAGAAAAGAGCCTGGCATTAAAATATCTGCTGGGTGAGAGAGCTGTGTGTCTGTCTGGTTCATCAAATGTGTTTTCACCAGTTGGAAACTGAACAGGAAAAGCCATTGCTTCCAGTTTAGGAACTTTAAATATGCTTACTGGATTCTTTCTCTCAGCTGGGGCAATGCAAAATATCCCATCATTAAAAGACAACAGATGCTGACCGAGATCTGGAGGTTGTAGACAAGTATCTAGTGTGAGACCTGGGCTCTGTTCTGTGCTTTCAGCCTCATTATCTACATTCTGTTCACTCTCATGGTTCTGCTCTACTGTTTCATCATTGTCAGAGTTCATGTTCAAGTCTATTTCATCCTCTGGAATATCATCAGCATTTATTTGGTCTGGGAAATCATCAAATAATTCATCCTGCTCTGCATTGTTTATTACAATGTCTCTGTATTCGGAGTGGATTTCCTTCAGTTTAAGTAAGGCAGACAGGACCTTCTGCATGGATATGGTCTGGAACTGATAATGGCCTGAGTAACACAGTCGTCTTTTCAGCTTCACTGTGAGTAGCTGTGATTCACCACTGGGTCTGGGTAAAACATTTACTGTTGTTTCAACATCCGAGGGAACCGACACAACAGCACCTTTAATAGCTCTCTGCTGACCTTTGGGAAGACTGATGACCTTGGCAAAACACACATATTTAGCTATAACATGTCTCTCCAGTATATTTAAATCACACAGTTCTGCTGGAATGGGTGCGAGTTGCAGTTTGTTTACAGAAGCGATGGAAGGCATTCTCCCTTTGCCCAAGTTATCATGACAGCTGTGGCAGATCCACTCATTTTTCATTTCTTCAGGTGTACAGTAATCAGGACAATCAGAGAAACAGATGTGAACATATTTTCCAGTCAAGCAGTTTGAAGTTAATGCTGGGTTTTTTTGATAGTTTGTGTGATCACACAGACGGACCTGATCAGAAAACAATGCTCTGTGACAGACTGTGCAAATGTAACTTGGACCAGATTTTATGATTTCTTTAAAATGGACTAGAGCTTTCTGCACTTCTGGATTCAGGGATTCATTGTGTTGTGTTGGTTGTGTTTGTACTGGTGTGTTTCTCTGCAGCTGGAAGCGGTTTAATCTGTATTTCCTTTGTATTTGTTGAGCACAATATATCTTGTGTAGGGTGTTTAGTCTAGATGCTCTATTTTTTAAACGCAGTAAGCACTGTTCTCTGTGGTGCATCCTGAAATGCAGATCAGTCTGGTGTAGGCTTTTAAATTTTTGTTTCTTCTGCTCAGAAAAATTCAGATCATTTCTGTACCGATATGTAAAATATTGCTTCTGCCTTTGCCTGAAAGCATCATCTTTTCTGTAGCTATTGGTCACATACCATCTCTTCTTCTTTCTGTAATCAGGATTATGTTGGTATCTGTTGGCCACATACCATCTCTTCTTCTCTCTGTAAATTGGGTTATTTCTGTAGTTGTCTGTAAAATACAGTTTCTGTTTTTCTCTGTAACCTGGGTTATTTCTGTAGTTGTCCGTAACATAACGTCTCTGTTTTTCTCTGTAATCCGGGTTATTTTTGTAGCTGTCCGTAACATAACGCCTTTGTTTTTCTCTGTAATCTGGGTTATTTTTGTAGCTGTCTGTAACATACCCTCTCTGTTTTTTTCTGTAATCTGGGTTATTTTTGTAGCTGTCTGTAACATACCCTCTCTGTTTTTTTCTGTAATCTGGGTTATTTTTGTAGCTGTCTGTAACATACCCTCTCTGTTTTTTTCTGTAATCTGGGTTATTTTTGTAGCTGTCTGTAACATACCCTCTCTGTTTTTTTCTGTAATCTGGGTTATTTTTGTAGCTGTCTGTAACATACCCTCTCTGTTTTTTTCTGTAATCTGGGTTATTTTTGTAGCTGTCTGTAACATACCCTCTCTGTTTTTTTCTGTAATCTGGGTTATTTTTGTAGCTTTTGGTAATATACTCTTTTTGCTTTTCCCTAAATGTTGTGTTAACCACATAATTAACTCTTATTGACTTTTGCTTTGCTAGTCTGTAACCTAAATTTTTACTGTAACACACACGGCTGCTTTGTTTCCTCTTTTCTCTGAATTTGGGATCATTTGCATATTTGTATTTTGAGTTTAATCTCTCCTGTTCTCCCTTTGTCTGGATGGACTGACCTTTTTTCTTCATGTGTTTTTGACGTAAATATAACCTCTTTTTTTGTGCGTTATTTAATTTAGCCACAGGTTCTTCAACAGATTTTCTTATGTCAGAGTGTAGATTGGGACATGGGTCTACTGACATTTGCTCCTCTCTTTCGAGATTATCAGTAGTTTCTGCACTGTCAGTGTTTATGTTCACAAAAGACACGGGGAGGAGCTCATACTGATGATAATCTTTCAGTTTAAGACACACCTGGTACAGTATTAGTAATCTTTCAGTCATGTCCTCTAAGTTTGCAAACGTGAGCATCACAGCTGTACCTGCATTCTTATCAGCTTTTAGTCCATCTGGAGTTCTACAGTGAGGATCAAAGAACCCGAATCTACCTGAGCGATCTCTGAACACAGCAACACACGTTCCTCCAGTGATCAGCAGAGCATCAGTTACATCACCTCTCAGGCAGTTTAGTGCGCTTTCCAAATTCACATACTCTTCCATCCCCTGTGGAGCCTCATCTCTCAGAAACCCGAATCTCTGTGGGTGTTTAATAACGCTGTAACACTGCGTGTCTGTCTCTACTGTACAGGGAAGCTCATCAGATGCCAGCAGGTTACTCCGAAACCTCCCTTCATTCAGTAATGATTGTTTAACCTGAGTATAAACAGCATCACCATGTGTTAATATCTGGTCTAGGTTTACGCTGGTCAGGTCATTGTTTTCACTGTGTACTGCTAGAAATGCAAGTGAATTACAGGTACACTGAACTCCTCTAGAGAAAATCTCGTATCTCTCATCGCCCTGACTGTGGGATGCCAAAACTGTGGTCACGTGTGTACAAACCGTGTTTTCAGTCCATGTTTGTAAGTCAGCACTTACCAATTGCATCTTAGCTGCCTCACGGTGTTTAGCTGCCATGGATTTCTTACTTTTTCTGGGCATTTTTTAATCTGGTTCTTTGGATAAAGTAAAACCTTGAATATTATATATAAAAACAGTGACCAACCAAAGCGTTCAAAGAACTCTGTGCTAATGTATTTCTCAAGAAGTAAAACTGCCAAAGACTAGTATTAAGTCACCTTTTATAGACACAAAACTACTGCTCTATCAGATAATCTGAAATTATCAAATGAATATGATTTAAAGGATAAAATGAAAAGATTTGTTGTGGGCAATACCTTTAATTAATGTTCTTGTAAATTAAATTCAGCTCTCAAATAAATTATTTCATGGCAAATGCAACCACTAAGCACACACAAGATGTAATTGTTTTTTATTCAGCAGCAATCTGCTGTATATATTTATTTCTTTTCGTGTGTATAACTTCGCTTGAAATAAATATACAACAGCTAATGTGCAATTCAAATATTAGATAGCTTAAATCTTAAATGTATATGTATGGTTTACTTCTACAAATTGATTATCAGATTATATGATTTTTTTAGACTTACCAGTTATCAAAAGACCTCTATGATGGGAAAATCAAAATGTGATAATACCTTTTTATTAACCTTTAAAAGAACTCTTCAGGATAACGCTATATGAAATTAATCTAAAACTGTACACAAAAGATAATTATCTTGTAACTGACAAGATGACACCATACAATGAAATTATCATTTCATAGTCAGTACACAAATGTTGTGATGGTACTTCTTCATAAAAAATAACCTTTAACAATACAAAGATTTGATAACACCTTATCAGGAAATGTATTTGTAATAGTCTCCTTATGCAATTACGTAATTTACCTTTAGAACAAACTTTACTGTCAGTAATCCGTAGGCAATACCTTTAATTAATGTACTTATACAGTAGTACAAAATTAAATTGAGCTCTCAAATAAATTATTTAGTGGAAAATGCAACCACTAAGCACACACAAGATTTTTTTTTTTCAGCAGCAATTTAATGTATTTTTCGTGTGTATAACTTAGCTTGAAACAAATATACAATAATTAATGTGTAATTCAAACAGTAGGTAGCTTAAATCTTAAGTTTATATGTATGATTTACTTCTACAAATTGATTATCAGACTAACCAGTTATCAAAAGACCTCTTTATGATGGGAAACACAAAATTTGATACCTTTTTATTAACCCTTAACAGAACTCTTAAGGATAATGCTTCATAAAATTAATTTCCAAGTCCTTACACAAAAGATAATTATCTTGTGACTGAAAAGATGACACCAAACAATGAAATGAACAATTAATAGTCAGTACACAAATGTTATGATGGTACTTCTTTGTAAAATTAACCTTTAACAATACAAAGATTTGATAATACCTTTTTAGGAAACAAATGTGTAATAGTCTCCTTATGCAATTATGTAAAAAAAAACTGATCAAATGATTATTTCAATTGTTGTCAATAAAGACAAAGTATTATAACTGCAAAAGTGGACTCACTTAATATATGAACGAAATGTAGAACTGTCTATACAGTTGTTTATTCAAGTACTGTATTTGTAATGTATAGCTATAAAATGTTAAGCTATGCTAAAGTGATTTGTGGTATAATTGTGTGTGTGCTGCAGGTCCAGTTTCTTCAGAGCTTTCTAGGTGGTGAGCCAGGCGTTTACTGGGCTTTTGTGGTCTTTTTCACGTTGTTTAGGGACCTGCAGATTGTTTGTCTTTGTTGTCTTCTGGGTTGGATGACTTCTGGGTTGGATGACTTCTGGGTTGGATGACTTCTGGGTTGGATGACTTCTGGGTTGGATGACTTCTGGGTTGGATGACTTCTGGGTTGGATGAGTTATTATATGAATGAGTTATTATATGGATGAGTTATATGGATGAGTTATATGGATGAGTTATATGGATGAGTTATTATATGGATGAGTTATTATATGGATGAGTTATGA
Source organism: Astyanax mexicanus (assembly GCF_023375975.1). Lineage (NCBI taxonomy): Eukaryota > Metazoa > Chordata > Actinopteri > Characiformes > Acestrorhamphidae > Astyanax > Astyanax mexicanus. The sequence continues at coordinate 14,731,741 of NC_064417.1, forward strand.
GTTCAATGAGTTATGAGTTCAATGAGTTCAATGAGTTCAATGAGTTATCGTTTCGGGGATGGGGAAAGCTGGGATGCTTGCAGATGCAAGCAGAAAGAAAGAGAGAAAATGGAAACAAGAATTTAGATGGGGTAGGGCAAAGACAAGAAAAGAAAGACAGAAAAAAGAGAAAACAATCCTGTTAGTTGCAAACAGTAACAATTGTACAATTTGCAATACACACATTTTCAAAAACACAATTAAACAAACAATAATCATTAGAAAAGGTCAGTTTTTCCCCATAATCTAAACATTTCTTAGCATTACCAGATGAAAAGATACTTAAATCTTCTTATTTTATTTTTTATTTAAAGGCATTCCTGGTAACCTGGTATGTAATGCTCCATAAGTTATAAAACTGCACAGCACAAGAGTATATAGTTATTTCAAACTAAGCATTGATATACAGAATATACAGCATTTCTATTTTAAATACACATTAATCAAATTATGACATCCTCATTATATCTACACCCATTATTATTTTTTATTCAGTTCTATTGGATATAGAACTATATGATAGTTTGTACTTGAATAATTACAAAATGTAGTTCTGTATCTGTTTCTTTGCATACTTTATTATTACCCGCATTTCTCCTTTCAAGTATGCAGAATACAGGATTACAGTCTGTAATTATAGAACTAAATGGTGTCCTATATGATTGGTAAAGCTTAAAAATGAACAGTAAGGGTAGAATCAAGGTAGGTATTGTGACTTGACTGTGTAGAAACACTTACAGAACTACATTGTAGCCAACTTTCAGGTTTCTCTGAACAGCAACTTTAGGCAAAATCAATGTCAGTTCAAAACTCACCTGGCAAGAAACAATGCCCAATTAAGTCAAGGTCAACCTGTTAAAAACATAAAGATATATATATATATATTTTTTTAATTGCACCAGAATGTTAATCAGCCAGGACATAGTTAACTTCACATACAAAAGTGGTTACATTATACTACATAAACTATACTAGATTTTGGGTTAGTTACTTATTAATTGTATAAAGTAATACTCACAGCACTGTATGTGAAAGCCTTTTTGAGCCTGTAAGATGAGAAAAAAATTGAAATAACGATTAATCATAAACGAAAGATTTAACCACAAATGTGTCATGACATAATGCAGATGAATCAGTATTTTGGAAAAGCCAATCCCGGTGCAGAACTCTATTTGGGTGTTTTCAATCAAAACACATTTTCAAGGTATTCTACAGTTTAAACGCATATTTTTTTTCTCTAAGCCTTGTTTAGAACAGAAGAAATGTTTTTGACTTTGAATGTTCTTTTTTGTTTTAAGTTTAGTCAATTCAACCATACATCACTTCCATGTGTGACAGGGTTTCATCCTGGTGACAGGGTTAACCTAAAATTATTGTTTTTGCTGACTGATTATATATTTGTTGTGCAAAGTTTGACATGAAAAATACTTTTTACAATTCACATTAAAAACATTGTGGAGCTATAGCTCAGTTACAGCCAAAATAGTCTGTCAATCCTGTCAGCACATTAGTTTTACACTTTGTACACATATGAACTGCAGAACAGACATGGGGTGGGACAGTATATAGATATCATAAAATATTTTTTTGGACATATCATATCATATGGTATCTATGTGGCTTCAAATATGGATATATTTATTGAAATAAAGGTGCTCTAAAATACCTAAGATTTCTTCCAATTAGACTTACTAAAGTTATTGCTCCATTACTCCACGTGGTATAATCAAATGAATAGGGTAAACCTGCAGTGAAGAATATTGGTTGTTAAAGTCTGTGAAACGGACACCAATAAATCTATAATTACTGGTATTTGATTCATTAGAAGTATTGTATTCTCTTCAGTAACACATATGCTGTGAAGTAGTGTAGAGAATTGTTGAGAATCAAGGGTTAGTTCCAACTAGCAGTTAAACAAGGAACTGGAGCTTTCTGCAGGGTTCATACACCTTTTACAAGGTAAAATTAAGCACTTTTCAAGCACTTTCAGGGCCCATCTTCAAGTTTTTCCAGCACATTTCAGCTGTGGTAAATTAGTAATAACGGTGATATCTCAAAACTGTGATTCAGCGATAATCAATATATCGCAAAACTATTCTCCACACTCCACAGCGACTATGCTACAGCGAAAAAAAAAACTTCTAAATAAGTAAATAGCAGGAATTATGGATTTATTGGTGTCAGTTTCACACAATTTAAATACCAATGTTCTTCACCACATGTTTACCCTATTCATTTGACTGAGCAGTTACTGTAGTATGTCAAATTTGGGGGTGAGTTGAGAGCATTTATACATACATATACTCAAAATTATTGATTTGCTTTGTCACACTTCAAGAGATGATATTTTTTATGTGAACACAATCAGAATTGTGGTTGGTAATAGCAGATGGAGAAGAAATTAAAGCAAAGTAAGTTTTACAATTCTAAATGCATCATCTATCTGTAAACTTTGTTTACTATCCACCTTGATTGGGTTACCAGTAAAACTATGACACAAAAGCTCACTAGGCAAATAACTTTCAATCAATGTTTTACTCAAAATGTAAAAAAAAAAAAAAAGGTAAAGCTTTAATAGTGCTGTACAAATCAGAACAACTTGAATTTACAAGGTAAAATAGTGCAAACATATATAGGGCAACACCAAATACCAAGTGAGATCACTTGACAAATACCCTCACTTTCAATACATTCTTAATTTGAAAACATAAAAAAATAAAACATTTACGATTGAGGTAGGCAGTGAATCAGCTTACTGATCCTTTGACAGTAATGTGCAAATCAATAGTTTTCCAGCCAATACTCGTTAAAAACACAACCCCCCAGCATATCTGTGTTGTTTTCGCTGACTGTGAGGTGACGAGGAAAACACGAAAACTGACTCGCAGATAGCCACTCTATGGTGTCACATCGATGTCAAAAGTCGAGGGGCGCAAAAACACCAGCGTGTTTTAACGATTTCCGTTTAACATTTATCATTTCCTTCTCACAAGCGCAAATGTTAAACTCGCGAGCACAAAAAAACTCGCCAGCACTGCTAACCTGGCTTTTGGCTTTTAGCATAGCCATCTAGCCAGCATACCTATCTCCAGCCAGAGATCGGCTCGTTCCACTGCGCTGACACCGAGAAAAAAACCAAGGAGATTGGCTCATACCACAGCGCTGACGCCGGGAAAACAGCCCCGGAGATCGGCTCGTTTTTACGGCGCCAGTGTTCTGTCGATTAGTGCTACCCTGTCAAACTGTGCTACTCTAGTATATATTTAAACGTAAAAATTACAAAAAGCACCACATTTTAAAAGACTAAATCAATATATAAGGATACAGTTTAAGAGAATAGGCATGATTTATATCTTGTATTTTAGTATTTTTAATTGCTCGATTATTATTATTATTATTAACTGCCATTTACACTCCATTTTACAAAAACATTACATAATGCCAGAGGAGGGGTTATGGTTGGTGAATATGAACTCAAAATTTTGTAGAACTACCAAAAAACAGTAAAATATTAAATAAAATTGGGTCTGCACAGAAGTGGAAGCGCTGGTTCCTCGTGAGGCAACTCTTGGATTGCGAGAAAGAACCGGAATTTGTCGCAAATACATGGAGGCGCGAGCTAAGCCTTTTTTATTTTACGCTCTGCAAATTTTTCTTTAAGCAAACTTATTTAGTCAGATAATGATTTATTGTAAAGTAAAGCAGTTTTAAGCATTTTCAAGCACTTTCTCCAAAATTCCAGCACTTTCCAGGACTGGAAAAAAAAAATTAAAATTCAAGCATTTTCCAAGATTTCAAGCACCCGTACGAACCCTGTTTCTGAGAGTCAGCATCCTCAAAAGTGAGCCACACAGAGCTGCTATAAATCTAAACTTCCCAATATGACCTGATCGTAAGATCGGCTGAATAGATAAATATTGGTTGATTACAAATTTTACTTGAAAATCAGACAATACAGAAACACAGGTGATAGATCTTTCCATTTCTAATTATTTAAAAGCATTGATATTTATCAACTGTTTATTCATACTTACGAGTGTTGTAAAATCACAGATTTCTGGTTCCTGTAAAATAAGAAAAAATAATTAGACAAGTAACACTTTTTGTGGTCACAATATAATAATATTTAAATTCAATTCAATTTTATTTATATAGCGCTTTTTACAAAGGTTGTCATAAAGTAGCTTTACAGGAAAAACAGGTCCACGCGTCTTCTGAGCAGCACAACAGAGATGCCAATTTTATGGTGAAACTAATGAATGGTGACAATAATGAATCCTATATTAGATGAAGACTTGTGTGTCTATTTTCAGGAATCAAGATTGAAACAGGTCATAAATCTATGGCAGATAGTAAATTATTTATGAACTCTTATTAACACAAGATCTATTTAAAACTTGTAGTACAATCCACAATTTACATTTAACATCTATCAGGTTTTTTTCTGATGTTAACACTATGTTAGTTAACAGGCAAAATCCTAATTATTTTAGAACCCAGACTTTCTGACTGTAACAGCAGTACGTTTTACACAACTGAATTGTTTTATAATGTTGTGCATACTTTTAAATACTATTAAAACTGATGTGGAATGATGTTTTCAAATCTAGAGCTGTCCTTATTTATAATTTTATAAAATAAGCTGGAGTCTGTTTTAATACATTATTATTTTATTATACATCTTTATTAAGAAAGGTTAAAACAAAACAAAAAACATGCTTGCTTTATAAAAATACTTTTTAATTGTCGTGTTGAATTGAAATTGAATGGCATTTATAACAGACTAATGTTTAACCCCCTAAATTTGATATAATTCTCAATTAACCATTAATGTTTAAAGCTAAATAATACAACGCCCCTTGAGACAGACTTTACAATATTTCAGTCAAATTCATTTATTAAAAATATTTAGAACAGGGAGGTTGTTACTAATAGTATCTGAGGTAGATTTTGTATAACAATGATAATGAGATAACCCAGTAAGGAATGTAAACTGTGAAAATAATATTCAAATGCTTGTAATTGTACATTCATAATTACGGAGGAAAAACGGCTGCATTCGTGTTCAGTCAGTCTTTTAAGCACTCTAAACCGGTTTAAACCAGATTAAACCAGCCCAGAGCAGACAGCACTGGATAGTTAACCACCATATAAAATACTGTTTTTTTACGTATTAAGAACAGACCAATGATTAGCTAGCTAGCTTACTAAGCTTTTGTGTCTATTGTTTCTCAGAAACTATGCTGTCTGTTTTCTATATGAGCGTTTTAGCAGGAATTCCCTGTATTGGTCAGAGGAAGCTACGTTAGCAGGCCTGCTACCTCCGAGGTCCCTGTTAGCTTCCGTGCTAACCTAGCTTCATACAAACACGGAAATAACAGTATTTTAACATTATTAATACATTATTTAGTATGATTCATATTTAATAGTTGAATTTCTAGCCAAATATATGAAGTGGACATTAAAAGTGGCGTTTTTTGTCGTATTTTCACCTTTAAACTCATTCCAGTGACTGTTACTCCCACTTACCTCAGTCGAAGGAATGTCGTTCGTCTGCGCGCGCGCTGCCTGGGCACATCCTTGGGTCAGTTCAATTCACTACGTGGTCCCTCCTCACTACGCCCTGTGTTTTCTTAAAATAGGTAAAATACCTTTCACACAATTTTATTTTTATTTCAGATGAAAGGCAATGAGGAACAAAGTAATAGGGTTTAAGACTTCCAGTTAAACAGTTCAGTGCTTCAGTGGGTGTAAAATTAAAAGTTCAGTAACTAATCAAGTGCACTTCAGAAGGAATGAGTGGACTATCTCCTTTATTATGTTTTTAAGGTTTGTCTGTACGCTTACTACTTTACTGCCACCAACAGGTGACATTATGTAGTCATCACATCATAGAACTAAAAGCATAATACATTTGAATTTACCACCTTAACATCTTTACCGAGTTGTTATTTCAGCTTTACAATTAATAAAATATAACTACTTATATGAATTGTGTGTAACACAAAATTAAACAACATTTGGTGTTTTTTTTTTTTTTAAGTTTATCTTCCAAAATCTTGACACTTCCCTTATTTATCCAAAGGTTTTAGGGCACTGCTCTGTAAGCCAAAAGCAACCATATTCCACCATTTAGCCAAAACTGTTTGGACACTGCTTTGTCAGCCAAAAGCAACGGTATTTTACCATTTAGCTAAAACTTTTTGGATACAGCAAAGGCATTGGCTTTGCTGTAGCAACAGCTTAGCAACCACTTTAGAAATGAAAGCAACTGCCTAGCAACCACTTAGCAACCACGTTAAAAACGATAGCAACTGCCTAGCAACCACTTAGCAACACCTTAACAACCACTAGGAAAACATTAGCAACTGCTTAGCAACCACTTTAGAAATTATAGCAACTGCCTAGCAACCACTTAGCAACCACCTGGAATACGTTAGCAACTGCCTAGCAACCAGTTTGCTACACCTTAGCAACCACCTGGAAAACGTTATCAACTGCATAGCAACCACTTAGCAATCATGTGGAATATGTTAGCAACTGCCTAGCAACCACTTAGCAACCAATTTAGAAATGATAGTAAGTGCGTAGCAACCAAATAGCAACAGCTTAGCAACCACCTGAAAAACGTTAGCAACTGCCTAGCAACCACTTAGCAATCATGTGGAATATGTTAGCAACTGCCTAGCAACCACTTAGCAACCAATTTAGAAATGATAGTAAGTGCGTAGCAACCACTTAGCAACACATTAGAAACCAACTGGAAAACGTTAGCAACTGCCTAGCAACAGCTTAGCAACCACTTTAGAAATGACAGCAACTGCCTAGCAACCACTTAGTAACCACGTGGAATATGTTAGCAACTGCCTAGCAACCACTTTAGAAATGATAGAAACTGCCTAGCAACCACTAAGCAACCACTTAGCAACCACATGGAAAACGTTAGCAACTGCCTAGCAACCACTTAGCAACCACTTTAGAAACACCTTAGCAACCGCATAGCAACACCTTAGCAACCACATAGCAACCACCTAGCAACACCTTAGCAACCACCCCAGATACCATGGCAACACCTTAGCAACTACCTAGCAACACCTTAGCAACCACCTAGCAACCACCTAGCAACACCTCAGCAACCACCCTGGATACCATAGCAACACCCTAGCAACCACCTAGCAACACCTTAGCAACCACCCTGGATACCATAGCAACACCTAAGCAACCGCATAGCAACACCTTAGCAACCACCTAGCAACCACCTAGCAACCACCTAGCAACACCTTAGCAACCACCCCTGATACCATAGCAACACCTTAGCAAGCGCATAGCAACACCTTAGCAACCACCTAGCAACCAACTAGCAACACCCTAGCAACCACCTAGCAACACATTAGCAACCACCCTGGATACCATAGCAACACCTTAGCAACCACCTAGCAACACGTTAGCAACCACCTAGCAACATCTTAGCAACCACCCCGGATACCATAGCAACACCTTAGCAACAACCTAGCAACACCCTAGCAACCACCTAGCAACCACCTGGTATATGTTAGCAATTGCCTAGCAACCAGTTAGCAACAGCTTAGCAACCACCTGGAAAACATTAGCAACTGCCTAGCAACAGCTTAGCAACCACTTCAGAAATGATAGCAACCGCCTAGCAACACATTAGCAATCAAATGTTTAACCAAAAGTTTTACGATTTCTGCATTTAAACAAGCGTTTTTAGATTTCAGCGTTTAACCAAACATTTTTAGATTTCAGCGTTTAATCAAACGTTTATAGATTTCAGCGTTTAACCAAATGTTTTTAGATTTCAGCGCTTAACCAAACGTTTTTAGATTTCAGCGTTTAATCAAATGTTTTTAGATTTCAGCGTTTAATCAAACGTTTTTAGATTTCAGCGTTTAACCAAATGTTTTTAGATTTCAGCGTTTAACCAAACGTTTTTAGATTTCAGCGTTTTTGGCATTTAGCGTTTAGCCAAAAGTTAACAGCATATCAATGACTCTTCACACTCTTCAGACGGAAAAAGCTTAGCAACCATTTTAACTTTTTAACGTTATTAGTGTTCTTTTCCAAGCCAACTTAAAGTTCGTTCACGAACTTTACCTTTTCTAGTTATTATTATTCTTCCTCACTTTTGTTAAACGCTACTCCTCCTAGGGCTTTTAACGTAGAATCACGAAACTTTCAGGGATCGTGGGACCTATAGTGAATTACGTTGCTTGTGCTTTTTGGAGCGATATATCGTACGGTTTTCGTAAAAACTTCGTAAACGTACGCCCTTTTTTCCATAGACAATGAACTAGAAGAATTTTGAATGGCTGTGAACGTCACAATTTTTGAGATACGAAGACGAAATTCGGATGGTCTATAGAACTTAGTGAGTTCTTTCCGAAAATATGCTTTACGAAACGATATGTCGTACGGTTTTCGTACAATTATCGTACGAAGTTTCCCCATAGGAATGAATGGGGGGCCCAGAGTTCTAACTCACACACGAGCAGCTCTGCGCACGGAACCCCTTCTCTCCCCTGCTCCTCCAGTACAGTGAGTGTATGGAGGAGCTGCTGTATGGAGCAGCTATCAGTCAAAAGTTTGGACACCCCGGCACCCCAGCCAGGTTTTAGCAACCACCTATTAACTGCTTAGCAACCACCTGGAAAACGGTAGCAACTGCCTAGCAACCACTTAGCAACACCTTAGCAACCACCTGGAAAACGTTAGCAACTGCCTAGCAACCACTTAGCAACAACTTAGCAACCACTTTAGAAATTATAGCAACTGCCTAGCAACCAGTTAGCAACCACTTAGCAAACACCTGGAAAATGTTAGCAACTGCCTAGCAACCACTTAGCAACACCTTAACAACCACTAGGAAAACGTTAGCAACCGCCTAGCAACCACTTAGCAACCACTTTAGAAACACCTTAGCAACCGCATAGCAACACCTTAGCAACCACATAGCAACCACCTAGCAACACCTTAGCAACCACCCCAGATACCATGGCAACACCTTAGCAACTACCTAGCAACACCTTAGCAACCACCTAGCAACCACCTAGCAACACCTCAGCAACCACCCTGGATACCATAGCAACACCCTAGCAACCACCTAGCAACACCTTAGCAACCACCCTGGATACCATAGCAACACCTAAGCAACCGCATAGCAACACCTTAGCAACCACCTAGCAACCACCTAGCAACCACCTAGCAACACCTTAGCAACCACCCCTGATACCATAGCAACACCTTAGCAAGCGCATAGCAACACCTTAGCAACCACCTAGCAACCAACTAGCAACACCCTAGCAACCACCTAGCAACACATTAGCAACCACCCTGGATACCATAGCAACACCTTAGCAACCACCTAGCAACACGTTAGCAACCACCTAGCAACATCTTAGCAACCACCCCGGATACCATAGCAACACCTTAGCAACAACCTAGCAACACCCTAGCAACCACCTAGCAACCACCTGGTATATGTTAGCAATTGCCTAGCAACCAGTTAGCAACAGCTTAGCAACCACCTGGAAAACATTAGCAACTGCCTAGCAACAGCTTAGCAACCACTTCAGAAATGATAGCAACCGCCTAGCAACACATTAGCAATCAAATGTTTAACCAAAAGTTTTACGATTTCTGCATTTAAACAAGCGTTTTTAGATTTCAGCGTTTAACCAAACATTTTTAGATTTCAGCGTTTAATCAAACGTTTATAGATTTCAGCGTTTAACCAAATGTTTTTAGATTTCAGCGCTTAACCAAACGTTTTTAGATTTCAGCGTTTAATCAAATGTTTTTAGATTTCAGCGTTTAATCAAACGTTTTTAGATTTCAGCGTTTAACCAAATGTTTTTAGATTTCAGCGTTTAACCAAACGTTTTTAGATTTCAGCGTTTTTGGCATTTAGCGTTTAGCCAAAAGTTAACAGCATATCAATGACTCTTCACACTCTTCAGACGGAAAAAGCTTAGCAACCATTTTAACTTTTTAACGTTATTAGTGTTCTTTTCCAAGCCAACTTAAAGTTCGTTCACGAACTTTACCTTTTCTAGTTATTATTATTCTTCCTCACTTTTGTTAAACGCTACTCCTCCTAGGGCTTTTAACGTAGAATCACGAAACTTTCAGGGATCGTGGGACCTATAGTGAATTACGTTGCTTGTGCTTTTTGGAGCGATATATCGTACGGTTTTCGTAAAAACTTCGTAAACGTACGCCCTTTTTTCCATAGACAATGAACTAGAAGAATTTTGAATGGCTGTGAACGTCACAATTTTTGAGATACGAAGACGAAATTCGGATGGTCTATAGAACTTAGTGAGTTCTTTCCGAAAATATGCTTTACGAAACGATATGTCGTACGGTTTTCGTACAATTATCGTACGAAGTTTCCCCATAGGAATGAATGGGGGGCCCAGAGTTCTAACTCACACACGAGCAGCTCTGCGCACGGAACCCCTTCTCTCCCCTGCTCCTCCAGTACAGTGAGTGTATGGAGGAGCTGCTGTATGGAGCAGCTATCAGTCAAAAGTTTGGACACCCCGGCACCCCAGCCAGGTTTTAGCAACCACCTATTAACTGCTTAGCAACCACCTGGAAAACGGTAGCAACTGCCTAGCAACCACTTAGCAACACCTTAGCAACCACCTGGAAAACGTTAGCAACTGCCTAGCAACCACTTAGCAACAACTTAGCAACCACTTTAGAAATTATAGCAACTGCCTAGCAACCAGTTAGCAACCACTTAGCAAACACCTGGAAAATGTTAGCAACTGCCTAGCAACCACTTAGCAACACCTTAACAACCACTAGGAAAACGTTAGCAACCACTTACCAACACCTTAGCAACCATTAGGAAAACGTTAGCAACTGCCTAGCAACCACTTAGCAACAACTTAGCAACCACCTGGAAAACGTTAGCAACTGCCTAGCAACCACTTAGCAACACCTTAGCAACCTCCTGGAAAACGTTAGCAACTGCCTAGCAACCACTTAGCAACACCTTAACAACCACTAGGAAAACGTTAGCAACCACTTAGCAACCACCTTAGAAACGATAGGAACTGCCTAGCAACCACTTTAGAAATGATAGCAACAGCCTAGCAACCACTTACCAACACCTTAGCAACCATTAGGAAAATGTTAGCAACTGCCTAGCAACCACTAAGCAACCACTTTAGAAATGATAGCAACTGCCTAGCAACCACCTAGCAACACCTTAGCAACCACCCCAGATACCATAGCAACACCTTAGCAACCACCTAGCAACACCTTAGCAACCACCCCGGTTACCATAGCAACACCTTAGCAACCACCTAGCAATACCTTAGCAACCACCTAGCAACCACTTAGCAACCACCTAGCAACCACCTAGCAACACCTTAGCAACCACCCCAGATACCATAGCAACACCTTAGCAACCACCTAGCAACACCTTAGCAACCACCTAGCAACCACCTAGCAACACCTTAGCAACCACCCCGGATACCATAGCAACACCTTAGCAACCACCTAGCAACGCCGTAGCAACCACCCCACATACCATAGAAACACCTTAGCAACCACCTAGCAACCACCTAGCAACACCTTAGCAACCACCCCAGATACCATAGAAACACCTTAGCAACCACCTAGCAACATCTTAGCAACCACCCCGGATACCATAGCAACACCTTAGCAACCACCTAGCAACCACTTAGAAACACCTTAGCAACCACCCCAGATACCATAGCAACACCTTAGCAACCACCTAGCAACCACTTAGAAACACCTTAGCAACCACCCCAGATACCATAGCAACACCTTAGCAACCACCTAGCAACACCTTAGCAACCACCTAGCAACACCCTAGCAACCACGTAGCAACATCTTAGCAACCACCCCAGATACCATAGCAACACCTTAGCAACAACCTAGCAACACCCTAGCAACCACCTAGCAACACCTTAGCAACTACCTGGTATATGTTAGCAATTGCCTAGCAACCAGTTAGCAAAAGCTTAGCAACCACCTGGAAAACATTAGCAACTGCCTAGCAACAGCTTAGCAACCTTTTCAGAAATGATAGCAACTGCCTAGCAACACATTAGCAATCAAAAGTTTAACCAAAAGTTTTACGATTTCAGCATTTAAACAAGCGTTTTTAGATTTCAGTGTTTAATCAAACGTTTTTAGATTTCAGCGTTTAACCAAACGTTTTTAGATTTCAGCGTTTAATCAAACGTTTTTAGATTTCAGCGTTTAACTAAATGTTTTTAGATTTCAGCGTTTAACCAAACGTTTTTAGATTTCAGCGTTTAATCAAACGTTTTTAGATTTCAGCGTTTAACCAAATGTTTTTAGATTTCAGCGTTTAACCAAATGTTTTTAGATTTCAGCGTTTTTAGCATTTAGCGTTTAGCCAAAAGTTAACAGCATATCAATGACTCTTCACACTCTTCAGACGGAAAAAGCTTAGCAACCATTTTAACTTTTTAACGTTATTAGCGTTCTTTTCCAAGCCAACTTAAAGTTCGTTCACGAACTTTACCTTTTCTAGTTAAGTTGGCTTGGAAAAGCCAACTTATTGTTCTTCGTAATCTTCTTCTTCTTATTAAGTTGGCTTGGAAAAGCCAACTTCTTGTTCTTCGTAATCTTCTTATTATTATTATTATTATTATTCTTACGCCTTTTTTTCTGTACGCTACTCCTCCTAGAGCTTTCAACGTAGAATCACGAAACTTTCACGGATCGTAGGACCTATGCCAACTTAGCGTGCTTGTGCTTTTTGGAGCGATTTATCGTACGGTTTTCGTAAAAACTTCGTAAACGTACGCATTTTTTCCCCATAGGAATGAATGGGGCGAAATTTTAAACGTCCGTAACCGCCACAATTTTTGAGATACGAAGACCAAATTTGGCGAGCTTATAGATCTTACCGAGATCTTAAAATTAATAGGAGGTTGCGAAGTGATATGACGTACGGTTTTCGTACAATTTTCGTACGAAGTTTTCCCATAGAAATGAATGGGGGGCCCAGAGTTCCATCTCGCACACGAGCAGCTCTGCGCACGGAACCCCTTCTCTCCCCTGCTCCTCCAGTACTGTGAGTGTATGGAGGAGCTGCTGTATGGAGCAGCTATCAGTCAAAAGTTTGGACACCCCGGCACCCCAGCCAGGGCTTTGCAACCACCTATTAACTGCTTAGCAACCACTCTCTCTTTCTCACTCTCTCTTTCGCTCTCTACTTCTCTAATTCTCACTCTCTTTCCCACTCTCTCTCTATTTCTATATTTCTCACTCTTTCTTTTGCTCTCTACTTCTCTACTTCTCACTCTCTCTTTTGCTCTCTACTTCTCTATTTCTCACTCTCTTTTGCTCTCTACTCCTCTATTTCTCACTCTCTTTCTCACTCTCTCTCTACGTCTCTATTTCTCACTCTCTTTCTCACTCTCTCTCTACGTCTATTTCTCACTCTATTTCTCACTCTCTCTCTACTTCTCTATCTCACTCTCTCTTTCTCTCTCTCTACGTCTCTATTTCTCACTCTCTCTCTCTACTTCTATATTTCTCACTCTCTCTACTTCTATATTTCTCACTCTCTTTTTCACTCTCTCTCTACGTCTCTATTTCTCACTCTCTCTCTACTTCTCTATTTCTCACTCTCTTTCTCACTCTCTCTCTACGTCTCTATTTCTCACTCTCTCTACTTCTCTATTTCTCACTCTCTCTTTCTCACTCTCTCTCTACTTCTCTATTTCTCACTCTCTCTCTGCTTCTCTATTTCTCACTCTCTTTTGCTCTCTTCTTCTCTATTTCTCACTCTCTCTTTCTCACTCTCTCTCTACTTCTCTATTTCTCACTCTCTCTACTTTTCTGTCTCTTTCTTTCTACTTTTCTATTTCTCTATTTCTCTCTTACTCTTTATTTCTCGCTCTTCTCTCTACTTCTCTTTCACTCTACTTTTCTGTCTTGCTTTCTCTTTCTATCTATCTCTCTACTACATCCTCTTTCTTTCTCTACTTCTTTATTTCTCGATCTCTCTTTTTCCCTAATTCTCTTTCTCTCGCTCAATATTTCTCTCTACTTGTCACTCTTTTTCTCACATTCTCGGGTGTTCTTTCTCTACTTCTCACGCTGATTTTCTCTCTACTTCTCTATTTCAGGCTCTCCCTTTTTCTGTACTTCTACATTTAACACTCTTTCTTTTTATCTACTACTGCCTAGCAACCAGTTAGATACACCTTAGCAACCACCTGGAAAACATTAGCAACTGCCTAGCAACCACTTAGCAACCATGTGTAATACGTTAGCAACTGCCTAGCAACCAGATAGCAACACCTTAGCAACCACCTGGAAAACGTTAGCAACTGCTTAGCAACCACTTTAGAAATGGTAGCAACTGCCTAGCGACCAGTCAGATACACCTAGCAACACCTTAGCAACCACCCCAGATACCATAGCAACATCTTAGCAACCACCTAGCAACACCTTAGCAACCACCACAGACACCATAGCAACACCTTAGCAACCGCCTAGCAACCGCCTAGCAACCACCTAGCAACACCTTAGCAACCACCCCGGATACCATAGCAACACCTTAGCAACCACCTAGCAACACCTTAGCAACCACCCTGGATACCATAGCAACACCTTAGCAACCACCTAGCAAAACCTTAGCAACCACCTAGCAACACCCTAGCAACCACCTAGCAACACCTTAGCAACCACCTTGCAACCACCTAGCAACACCTTAGCAACCACCCCGGATACCATAGCAACACCTTAGCAACCACCTAGCAACACCTTAGCAACCACCTAGCAACACCTTAGCAACCACCCTGGATACCATAGCAACACCTTAGCAACCACCTAGCAACACCTTAGCAACCACCTAGCAACACCCTAGCAACCACCTAGCAACACCTTAGCAACCACCTTGCAACCACCTAGCAACACCTTAGCAACCACCCCGGATACCATAGCAACACCTTAGCAACCACCTAGCAACACCTTAGCAACCACCTAGCAACACCTTAGCAACCACCCTGGATACCATAGCAACACCTTAGCAACCACCTAGCAACACCTTAGCAACCACCTAGCAACACCCTAGCAACCACCTAGCAACCACCTAGCAACACCTTTGCAACCACCCTGGATACCATAGCAACACCTTAGCAACCACCTAGCAACACCCTAGCAACCACCTAGCAACCACCTAGCAACACCTTAGCAACCACCCTGGATACCATAGCAACACCTTAGCAACCACCTA
The DNA here is from genome assembly GCF_023375975.1 of Astyanax mexicanus. Lineage (NCBI taxonomy): Eukaryota > Metazoa > Chordata > Actinopteri > Characiformes > Acestrorhamphidae > Astyanax > Astyanax mexicanus. Next base: position 14,747,057 of record NC_064417.1, read on the forward strand.
GCAACACCTTAGCAACCACCCTGGATACCATAGCAACACCTTAGCAACCACCTAGCAACACCTTAGCAACCACTTAGAAACACCGTAGCAACCACCCCGGATACCATAGCAACACCTAAGCAACCGCCTAGCAACCACCTAGCAACACCTTAGCAACCACCCCGGATACCATTGCAACACCTTAGCAACCACCTAGCAACACCTTAGCAACCACCTAGCAACACCTTAGCAACCACCTAGAAACTCCTTAGCAACCACCCAGGATACCATAGCAACACCTTAGCGACTGCCTAGCAACCACCTAGCAACACCTTAGCAACCACCCAGGATACCATAGCAACACCTTAGCAACCACCTAGCAACACCTTAGCAACCACCCTGGATACCATAGCAACACCATAGCAACCACCTAGCAACACCTTAGCAACCACCTAGCAACACCTTAGCAACCACCCAGGATACCATAGCAACACCTTAGCAACCACCTAGCAACACCTTAGCAACCACCCCGGATACCATAGCAACACCTTAGCAACCACCTAGCAACACCTTAGCAACCACCCTGGATACCATAGCAACCGCCTAGCAACACCCTAGCAACCACCTAGCAACACCTTAGCAACCACCCTGGATACCATAGCAACACCTTAGCAACCACCTAGCAACACCTTAGCAACCAACCCGGATACCATAGCAACACCTTAGCAACCACCCCGGATCCCATAGCAACACCTTAGCAACCACCTATTAACCCTCTAGCAACCACCTAGCAACACCTTAGCAACCACCCCAGATACCATAGCAACACCTTAGCAACCACCTAGCAACACCTTAGCAACCACCCCGGATACCATAGCAACCAGTTAGCAACCACCTGGAAAATATTAGAAACTGCCTAATAACCACTTAAAAACCATTTGGAATACGTTAGTTGCCTAGCAACAAGTTAGCAACAGCTTAGCAACCACCTTGAATATGTTCGCAACTGCCTAGCAACCAATTAGCAAACACTAAGCAACGATGTGGACTACATTAGCAACTGCCTAGCAACTACCTAGCAACCACTTAGCAACACTTTACTTTATAAGATAATTATAAGCTTTTCACCATGTTAGCCAAAACTTTTTGGACTTCAACATTTAGCCGAAAGTCAACAGCATAGCAACCACTCTTCACACGCTTTAGACAGAAATATCTTAGCAACCATTTTAACTATTCAACGTTATTTAACTATTTAACGTACTTTTCCAAGCCAACTTAAAGTTCGTTATCGAACTTTCCTTTTCTAGTTATTATTATTATTCTTACGCCTTTTTTTCTGTACGCTACTCCTCCTAGAGCTTTCAACGTAGAATCGCGAAACTTTCACGGATCGTAGGACCTATGCCAACTTAGCGTGCTTGTGCTTTTTGGAGCGATTTATCGTACGGTTTTCGTAAAAACTTCGTAAACGTACGCATTTTTTCCCCATAGGAATGAATGGGGCGAAATTTTAAACGTCCGTAACCGCCACAATTTTTGAGATACGATGACCAAATTTGGCGAGCTTATAGATCTTACCGAGATCTTAAAATTAATAGCAGGTTGCGAAGTGATACGACGTACGGTTTTCGTACAATTTTCGTACGAAGTTTTCCCATAGAAATGAATGGGGGGCCCAGAGTTCCATCTCGCACACGAGCAGCTCTGCGCACGGAACCCCTTCTCTCCCCTGCTCCTCCAGTACTGTGAGTGTATGGAGGAGCTGCTGTATGGAGCAGCTATCAGTCAAAAGTTTGGACACCCCGGCACCCCAGCCAGGGCTTTGCAACCACCTATTAACTGCTTAGCAACCACTCTCTCTTTCTCACTCTCTCTTTCGCTCTCTACTTCTCTAATTCTCACTCTCTTTCCCACTCTCTCTCTATTTCTATATTTCTCACTCTTTCTTTTGCTCTCTACTTCTCTACTTCTCACTCTCTCTTTTGCTCTCTACTTCTCTATTTCTCACTCTCTTTTGCTCTCTACTCCTCTATTTCTCACTCTATTTCTCACTCTCTCTCTACGTCTCTATTTCTAACTCTATTTCTCACTCTCTCTCTACGTCTCTATTTCTCACTCTCTTTCTCACTCTCTCTCTACGTCTATTTCTCACTCTATTTCTCACTCTCTCTCTACTTCTCTATCTCACTCTCTCTTTCTCACTCTCTCTACATCTCTATCTCACTCTCTCTTTCTCACTCTCTCTCTACTTCTCTAATTCTCACTCTATCTTTCTCACTCTCTCTCTACTTCTCTATCTCACTCTCTCTTTCTCACTCTCTCTCTACGTCTCTATTTCTCACTCTATTTCTCACTCTCTCTCTACTTCTCTATCTCACTCTCTCTTTCTCACTCTCTCTCTACTTATCTATTTCTCACTCTCTCTCTACTTCTCTATCTCACTCTCTCTTTCTACTTCTCTAATTCTCACTCTTTCTTTTGCTCTCTACTTCTCTACTTCTCACTCTCTCGTTTGCTCTCTACTTCTCTGTCTCACTCTCTCTTTTGCTCTCTACTTCTCTACTTCTCTCTCTCTCTTTTGCTCTCTACTTCTCTATTTCTCACTCTCTCTCTACGTCTCTATTTCTCACTCTCTCTCTACTTCTCTATTTCTCACTCTCTCTTTCTCACTCTTTTCTACGTCTCTCTATGTCTCTATTTCTCACTCTCTCTCTACGTCTCTATTTCTCACTCTCTCTTTCTCACTCTCTCTCTACGTCTCTATTTCTCACTCTCTCTCTCTACTTCTATATTTCTCACTCTCTCTACTTCTATATTTCTCACTCTCTTTTTCACTCTCTCTCTACGTCTCTATTTCTCACTCTCTTTCTCACTCTCTCTCTACGTCTCTATTTCTCACTCTCTCTCTACGTCTCTATTTCTCACTCTCTCTACTTCTCTATTTCTCACTCTCTCTTTCTCACTCTCTCTCTACTTCTCTATTTCTCACTCTCTCTCTCTGCTTCTCTATTTCTCACTCTCTTTTGCTCTCTTCTTCTCTATTTCTCACTCTCTCTTTCTCACTCTCTCTACTTTTCTATGTCTCTTTCTTTCTACTTTTCTATTTCTCTATTTCTCTCTTACTCTCTCTTTATTTCTCGCTCTTCTCTCTACTTCTCTTTCACTCTACTTTTCTGTCTTGCTTTCTCTTTCTATCTATCTCTCTACTACATCCTCTTTCTTTCTCTACTTCTTTATTTCTCGATCTCTCTTTTTCCCTAATTCTCTTTCTCTCGCTCATTATTTCTCTCTACTTGTCATTCTTTTTCTCACATTCTCGGGTGTTCTTTATCTACTTCTCACGCTGATTTTCTCTCTACTTCTCTATTTCAGGCTCTCCCTTTTTCTGTACTTCTACATTTAACACTCTTTCTTTTTATCTACTACTGCCTAGCAACCAGTTAGATACACCTTAGCAACCACCTGGAAAACATTAGCAACTGCCTAGCAACCACTTAGCAACCATGTGTAATACATTAGCAACTGCCTAGCAACCAGATAGCAACACCTTAGCAACCACCTGGAAAACGTTAGCAACTGCCTAGCAACTGCTTAGCAACCACTTTAGAAATGGTAGCAACTGCCTAGCGACCAGTTAGATACACCTAGCAACACCTTAGCAACCACCCCAGATACCATAGCAACATCTTAGCAACCACCTAGCAACACCTTAGCAACCACCCAAGACACCATAGCAACACCTTAGCAACCGCCTAGCAACACCTTAGCAACCACCTAGCAACACCTTAGCAACCACCCCGGATACCATAGCAACACCTTAGCAACCACCTAGCAACACCTTAGCAACCACCCTGGATACCATAGCAACACCTTAGCAACCACCTAGCAAAACCTTAGCAACCACCTAGCAACACCCTAGCAACCACCTAGCAACACCTTAGCAACCACCTTGCAACCACCTAGCAACACCTTAGCAACCACCCTGGATACCATAGCAACACCTTAGCAACCACCTAGCAACACCTTAGCAACCACCTTGCAACCACCTAGCAACACCTTAGCAACCACCCCGGATACCATAGCAACACCTTAGCAACCACCTAGCAACACCTTAGCAACCACCTAGCAACACCTTAGCAACCACCCTGGATACCATAGCAACACCTTAGCAACCACCTAGCAACACCTTAGCAACCACCTAGCAACACCCTAGCAACCACCTAGCAACACCTTAGCAACCACCCTGGATACCATAGCAACACCTTAGCAACCACCTAGCAACACCTTAGCAACCACCTAGAAACACCTTAGCAACCACCCAGGATACCATAGCAACACCTTAGCAACCACCTAGCAACACCTTAGCAACCACCCTGGATACCATAGCAACACCTTAGCAACCACCTAGCAACACCTTAGCAACCACACCATAGCATCCACCCCGGATACCATAGCAACACTTAAGCAACCGTCTAGCAACCACCTAGCAACACCTTAGCAACCACCCCGGATACCATAGCAACACCTTAGCAACCACCTAGCAACACCTTAGCAACCACCTAGAAACACCTTAGCAACCACCTAGAAACACCTTAGCAACCACCCAGGATACCATAGCAACACCTTAGCAACTGCCTAGCAACCACCTAGCAACACCTTAGCAACCACCCAGGATACCATAGCAACACCTTAGCAACCACCTAGCAACACCTTAGCAACCACCCCGGATACCATAGCAACACCATAGCAACCACCTAGCAACACCTTAGCAACCACCTAGCAACACCTTAGCAACCACCCTGGATACCATAGCAACCGCCTAGCAACACCCTAGCAACCACCTAGCAACACCTTAGCAACCACCCTGGATACTATAGCAACACCTTAGCAACCACCTAGCAACACCTTAGCAACCAACCCGGATACCATAGCAACACCTTAGCAACCACCCCGGATCCCATAGCAACACCTTACCAACCACCTAGCAACCCTCTAGCAACCACCTAGCAACACCTTAGCAACCACCCCAGATACCATAGCAACACCTTAGCAACCACCTGGAAAATATTAGAAACTGCCTAATAACCACTTAAAAACCATTTGGAATACGTTAGGAATTGCCTAGCAACAAGTTAGCAACAGCTTAGCAACCACCTGGAATATGTTCGCAACTGCCTAGCAACCAATTAGCAAGCACTAAGCAACGATGTGGACTACATTAGCAACTGCCTAGCAACTACCTAGCAACCACTTAGCAACACTTTACTTTATAAGATAATTATAAGCTTTTCACCATGTTAGCCAAAACTTTTTGGACTTCAACATTTAGCCGAAAGTCAACAGCATAGCAACCACTCTTCACACGCTTTAGACAGAAATATCTTAGCAACCATTTTAACTATTCAACGTTATTTAACTATTTAACGTACTTTTCCAAGCCAACTTAAAGTTCGTTATCGAACTTTCCTTTTCTAGTTATTATTATTATTATTATTCTTACGCCTTTTTTTCTGTACGCTACTCCTCCTAGAGCTTTCAACGTAGAATCACGAAACTTTCACGGATCGTAGGACCTATGCCAACTTAGCGTGCTTGTGCTTTTTGGAGCGATTTATCGTACGGTTTTCGTAAAAACTTCGTAAACGTACGCATTTTTTCCCCATAGGAATGAATGGGGCGAAATTTTAAACGTCCGTAACCGCCACAATTTTTGAGATACGAAGACCAAATTTGGCGAGCTTATAGATCTTACCGAGATCTTAAAATTAATAGGAGGTTGCGAAGTGATACGACGTACGGTTTTCGTACAATTTTCGTACGAAGTTTTCCCATAGAAATGAATGGGGGGCCCAGAGTTCCATCTCGCACACGAGCAGCTCTGCGCACGGAACCCCTTCTCTCCCCTGCTCCTCCAGTACTGTGAGTGTATGGAGGAGCTGCTGTATGGAGCAGCTATCAGTCAAAAGTTTGGACACCCCGGCACCCCAGCCAGGGCTTTGCAACCACCTATTAACTGCTTAGCAACCACTCTCTCTTTCTCACTCTCTCTTTCGCTCTCTACTTCTCTAATTCTCACTCTCTCTTTTGCTCTCTACTTCTCTATTTCTCACTCTCTTTTGCTCTCTACTCCTCTATTTCTCACTCTCTTTCTCACTCTCTCTCTACGTCTCTATTTCTCACTCTATTTCTCACTCTCTCTCTACGTCTCTATTTCTCACTCTCTTTCTCACTCTCTCTCTACGTCTATTTCTCACTCTATTTCTCACTCTCTCTCTACTTCTCTATCTCACTCTCTCTTTCTCACTCTCTCTCTACGTCTCTATTTCTCACTCTCTCTACTTCTATATTTCTCACTCTCTCTACTTCTATATTTCTCACTCTCTTTTTCACTCTCTCTCTACGTCTCTATTTCTCACTCTCTCTCTACTTCTCTATTTCTCACTCTCTTTCTCACTCTCTCTCTACGTCTCTATTTCTCACTCTCTCTACTTCTCTATTTCTCACTCTCTCTTTCTCACTCTCTCTCTACTTCTCTATTTCTCACTCTCTCTCTGCTTCTCTATTTCTCACTCTCTTTTGCTCTCTTCTTCTCTATTTCTCACTCTCTCTTTCTCACTCTCTCTCTACTTCTCTATTTCTCACTCTCTCTACTTTTCTATGTCTCTTTCTTTCTACTTTTCTATTTCTCTATTTCTCTCTTACTCTTTATTTCTCGCTCTTCTCTCTACTTCTCTTTCACTCTACTTTTCTGTCTTGCTTTCTCTTTCTATCTATCTCTCTACTACATCCTCTTTCTTTCTCTACTTCTTTATTTCTCGATCTCTCTTTTTCCCTAATTCTCTTTCTCTCGCTCAATATTTCTCTCTACTTGTCACTCTTTTTCTCACATTCTCGGGTGTTCTTTCTCTACTTCTCACGCTGATTTTCTCTCTACTTCTCTATTTCAGGCTCTCCCTTTTTCTGTACTTCTACATTTAACACTCTTTCTTTTTATCTACTACTGCCTAGCAACCAGTTAGATACACCTTAGCAACCACCTGGAAAACATTAGCAACTGCCTAGCAACCACTTAGCAACCATGTGTAATACGTTAGCAACTGCCTAGCAACCAGATAGCAACACCTTAGCAACCACCTGGAAAACGTTAGCAACTGCTTAGCAACCACTTTAGAAATGGTAGCAACTGCCTAGCGACCAGTCAGATACACCTAGCAACACCTTAGCAACCACCCCAGATACCATAGCAACATCTTAGCAACCACCTAGCAACACCTTAGCAACCACCACAGACACCATAGCAACACCTTAGCAACCGCCTAGCAACACCTTAGCAACCACCCCGGAGACCATAGCAACACCTTAGCAACTACCTAGCAACACCTTAGCAACCACCCTGGATACCATAGCAACACCTTAGCAACCACCTAGCAAAACCTTAGCAACCACCCAGCAACACCCTAGCAACCACCTAGCAACACCTTAGCAACCACCTTGCAACCACCTAGCAACACCTTAGCAACCACCCCGGATACCATAGCAACACCTTAGCAACCACCTAGCAACACCTTAGCAACCACCTAGCAACACCTTAGCAACCACCCTGGATACCATAGCAACACCTTAGCAACCACCTAGCAACACCCTAGCAACCACCTAGCAACACCTTTGCAACCACCCTGGATACCATAGCAACACCTTAGCAACCACCTAGCAACACCCTAGCAACCACCTAGCAACCACCTAGCAACACCTTAGCAACCACCCTGGATACCATAGCAACACCTTAGCAACCACCTAGCAACACCTTAGTAACCACCCTGGATACCATAGCAACACCTTAGCAACCACCTAGCAACACCTTAGCAACCACTTAGAAACACCGTAGCAACCACCCCGGATACCATAGCAACACCTAAGCAACCGCCTAGCAACCACCTAGCAACACCTTAGCAACCACCCCGGATACCATTGCAACACCTTAGCAACCACCTAGCAACACCTTAGCAACCACCTAGCAACACCTTAGCAACCACCTAGAAACTCCTTAGCAACCACCCAGGATACCATAGCAACACCTTAGCTACTGCCTAGCAACCACCTAGCAACACCTTAGCAACCACCCAGGATACCATAGCAACACCTTAGCAACCACCTAGCAACACCTTAGCAACCACCCTGGATACCATAGCAACACCATAGCAACCACCTAGCAACACCTTAGCAACCACCCAGGATACCATAGCAACACCTTAGCAACCACCTAGCAACACCTTAGCAACCACCCCGGATACCATAGCAACACCTTAGCAACCACCTAGCAACACCTTAGCAACCACCCTGGATACCATAGCAACCGCCTAGCAACACCCTAGCAACCACCTAGCAACACCTTAGCTACCACCCTGGATACCATAGCAACACCTTAGCAACCACCTAGCAACACCTTAGCAACCAACCCGGATACCATAGCAACACCTTAGCAACCACCCCGGATCCCATAGCAACACCTTAGCAACCACCTATTAACCCTCTAGCAACCACCTAGCAACACCTTAGCAACCACCCCAGATACCATAGCAACACCTTAGCAACCACCTAGCAACACCTTAGCAACCACCCCGGATACCATAGCAACCAGTTAGCAACCACCTGGAAAATATTAGAAACTGCCTAATAACCACTTAAAAACCATTTGGAATACGTTAGGAGTTGCCTAGCAACAAGTTAGCAACAGCTTAGCAACCACCTTGAATATGTTCGCAACTGCCTAGCAACCAATTAGCAAACACTAAGCAACGATGTGGACTACATTAGCAACTGCCTAGCAACTACCTAGCAACCACTTAGCAACACTTTACTTTATAAGATAATTATAAGCTTTTCACCATGTTAGCCAAAACTTTTTGGACTTCAACATTTAGCCGAAAGTCAACAGCATAGCAACCACTCTTCACACGCTTTAGACAGAAATATCTTAGCAACCATTTTAACTATTCAACGTTATTTAACTATTTAACGTACTTTTCCAAGCCAACTTAAAGTTCGTTATCGAACTTTCCTTTTCTAGTTATTATTATTATTCTTACGCCTTTTTTTCTGTACGCTACTCCTCCTAGAGCTTTTATCGTAGAATCACGAAACTTTCACGGATCGTAGGACCTATAGTGAATTACGTTGCTTGTGCTTTTTGGAGCGATTTATCGTACGGTTTTCGTAAAAACTTCGTAAACGTACGCCTTTTTTCCCCATAGGAATGAATGGGGGAGAATTTCGAACGTCCGTGACGGTCACAATTTTTGAGATACGGAGACCAAATTCGGCGAGCTAATAGATCTTATCAAGATCTTTAAATTAATAGTACGACGTACGGTTTTCGTACAATTGTCGTACGAAGTTGTCCCATAGAAATGAATGGGGGGCCCAGAGTTCCATCTCACACACGAGCAGCTCTGCGCACGGAACCCCTTCTCTCCCCTGCTCCTCCAGTACTGTGAGTGTATGGAGGAGCTGCTGTATGGAGCAGCTATCAGTCAAAAGTTTGGACACCCCGGGCACCCCAGCCAGCGCTTTGCAACCACCTATTAACTGCTTAGCAACCACTCTCTCTTTCTCACTCTCTCTCTACTTCTCTCACTCTCTCTTTCTCACTCTCTCTCTACTTCTCTCACTCTTTCTTTCTCACTCTCTCTCTACTTTTCACTCTCTCTTTTGCTCTCTACTTCTCTGTTTCTCACTCTCTCTTTTGCTCTCTACTTATCTACTTCTCACTCTCTCTTTTGCTCTCTACTTCTCTACTTCTCACTCTCTCTTTTGCTCTCTGCTTCTCTATTTCTCACTCTCTCTTTTGCTCTCTACTTCTCACACTCTCTTTTGCTCTCTACTTCTCTATTTCTCACTCTCTTTTGCTTTCTACTTCTCTATTTCTCACTCTCTCTTTTGCTCTCTACTTCTCGCTCTCTCTTTTGCTCTCTACTTCTCTATTTCTCACTCTCTCTTTCTCACTCTCTCTCTACGTCTCTATTTCTCACTCTCTCTTTTGCTCTCTACTTCTTTATTTCTCACTCTCTTTTGCTCTCTACTTCTCTATTTCTCACTCTTTCTTTCTCACTCTCTCTCTACGTCTCTATTTCTCACACTCTCTTTCTCACTCTCTCTACTTCTCTATTTCTCACTCTCTTTTGCTCTCTACTTCTCTATTTCTCACTATCTCTACGTCTCTATTTCTCACTCTCTCTTTTGCTCTCTACTTCTCTATTTCTCACTCTCTTTTTCTCTCTACTTATCTCTTTCTCACGCTCTATGTCTCTATATCTTTTTCTCTCTACTTCTCTATTTCTCACTCTCTCTTTTGCTCTTTACATTTCTTTATTTCTCACTCTCTCTTTCTCACTCTCTCTACTTCTCTATTTCTCACTCTCTTTTGCTCTCTACTTCTCTATTTCTCACTCTCTTTCTCACTCTACTTCTGAATTTCTCACTCTCTTTCTCACTCTCTCTCTACGTCTCTATTTCTCACTCTCTCTTTTACTCTCTACTTCTCTATTTCTCACTCTTTCTTTCTCTCTTTCTCACTGTCTCTCTCTACGTCTCAATTTCTCTTTCTCGCTACTTTTCTATTTCTCTATTCTCTCTTACTCTTTCTTTATTCCTCGCTCTTCTCTCTACTTCTCTTTCACTCTACTTTTCTATGTCTTGCTTTCTCTTTCTTTTTATGTCTGGAATATGTTAGCAACTGCCTAGCAACCAGTTAGCAACACCTTAGCAACCACCTGGAAAATGTTAGCAACTGCCTAGCAACCACTTAGCAACCATGTGGAATACGTTAGCAACTGCCTAGCAACCAGTTAGCAACACCTTAGCAACCACCTGGAAAACATTAGCAACTGCCTAGCAACTGCTTAGCAACCACTTTAGAAATATTAGCAACTGCCTAGCAACCAGTTAGATACACCTTAGCAACCACCTGGAAAACATTAGCAAGTGCCTAGCAACCACTTAGCAACCATGTGGAATACGTTAGGAACTGCCTAGTAACCATTTAGCAACCCGGATACCATAGCAACACCTTAGCAACCACCTAGCAACCACCTAGCAACACCTTAGCAACCACCCCGGATACCATAGCAACACCTTAGCAACACCTTAGCAACCACCTAGCAACCACCTAGCAACACCTTAGCAACCACCTAGCAACACCTTAGCAACCAACCCAGATACCATAGCAACCGCCTAGCAACACCTTAGCAAGCACCCCAGATACCATAGCAACACTTTAGCAACCACCTAGCAACACCTTAGCAACCACCTAGCAACCACCTAGCAACACCTTAGCAACCACCCCGGATACCATAGCAACCGCTTAGCAACCGCCTAGCAACACTCTAGCAACCACCTAGCAACACCTTGGCAACCACCCTGGATACCATAGCAACACCTTAGCAACCATCTAGCAACACCTTAGCAACCACCTAGCAACACCTTAGCAACCACCCCAGATACCATAGCAACACCTTAGCAACCACCTAGCAACACCTTAGGAACCACCCCAGACACCATAGCAACACCTTAGCAACCGCCTAGCAACACCTTAGCAACCACCTTGCAACCACCTAGCAGCACCTTAGCAACCACCCCGGATACCATAGCAATACCTTAGCAACCGCCTAGCAACACCTTAGCAACCACCCTGGATACCATAGCAACACCTTAGCAACCGCCTAGCAACACGTTAGCAACCACCTAGCAACCACCCGGATACCATAGCAACACCTTAGCAACCACCTAGCAACACCTTAGCAACCACCTAGCAACACCTTAGCAACCGCCTAGCAACACCTTAGCAACCGCCTAGCAACACCTTAGCAACCACCCCAGATACCATAGCAACACCTTAGCAACCACCTAGCAACACCTTAACAACCACCTAGCAACACCTTAGCAACCACCCCGGATACCATAGCAACACCTTAGCAACCACCTAGCAACATCTTAGCAACCACCCCGGATGCCATAACAACACCTTAGCAACCGCCTAGCAACCACCCAGCAACACCTTAGCAACCACCCAGGATACCATAACAACACCTTAGCAACCACCTAGCAACACCTTAGCAACCACCCCGGATACCATAGCAACACCTTAGCAACCATCTAGCAACACCTTAGCAACCACCCCAGATACCATAGCAACACCCTAGCAACCACCTAGCAACACCTTAGCAACCACCCCAGATACCATAGCAACACCTTAGCAACCGCATAGCAACACCTTAGCAACCACCTAGCAACCACCTAGCAACACCTTAGCAACCACCCCGGATACCATAGCAACCGCCTAGCAACCGCTTAGCAACACCCTAGCAACCACCTAGCAACACCTTGGCAACACCCCAGATACCATAGCAACACCTTAGCAACCACCTACCAACCACCTAGCAACACCTTACCAACCACCCTGGATACCATAGCAACACCTTAGCAACCACCTAGCAACACCTTAGCAACCAACCCGGATACCATATCAACACCTTAGCAACCACTTGGAAACCATGTGGAATATGTTAGCAACTGCATAGCAACCAGTTAGCAACCACTTAGCAACCACCTGGAAAATATTAGAAACTGCCTAGCAACCACTTAACAACCATGTGAAATACATTAGCAATTGCCTAGCAACCAGTTAGCAACAGCTTAGCAACCACCTGGAATATGTAAGAATCTGCTTAGCAACCAATTAGCAAACACTAAGCAACGATGTGGAATACATTAGCAACTGCCTAGTAACTACCTAGCAACCACTTAGCAACACTTTACTTTATATAGGTATATATAAAGTAAAGTGTTTATATTACTTTATAAGACAATTATTAGCTTTTCACCATGTTAGCCAAAACTTTTTGGACTTTAACATTTAGCTGAAAGTCAACAGCAAAGCAACGACTCTTCACACGCTTTAGACAGAAATATCTTAGCAACCATTTTAACTTTTTCAACGTTATTAACGTACTTTTCCAAGCCAACTTAAAGTTCGTTATCGAACTTTCCTTTTCTAGTTATTATTATTATTCTTATGCCTTTTTTTCTGTACGCTACTCCTCCTAGAGCTTTTATCGTAGAATCACGAAACTTTCACGGATCGTAGGACCTATAGTGAATTACGTTGCTTGTGCTTTTGGAGCGATTTATCGTACGGTTTTCGTAAAAACTTCGTAAACGTACGCATTTTTTCCCCATAGGAATGAATGGGGGAGAATTTTGAACGTCCGTGACGGTCACAATTTTTGAGATACGGAGACCAAATTCGGCGAGCTAATAGATCTTATCAAGATCTTTAAATTAATAGCAGGTTGCGAAGCGATATGACGTACGGTTTTCGTACAATTGTCGTACGAAGTTTTCCCATAGAAATGAATGGGGGGCCCAGAGTTCCATCTCACACACGGGCAGCTCTGCGCACGGAACCCCTTCTCTCCCCTGCTCCTCCAGTACTGTGAGTGTATGGAGGAGCTGCTGTATGGAGCAGCTATCAGTCAAAAGTTTGGACACCCCGGCACCTATTAACTGTTTAGCAACCACTCTCTCTCTACTTCTCTCACTCTCTCTCTACTTCTCTCACTCTCTCTTTCTCACTCTCTCTCTACTTTTCACTCTCTCTTTTGCTCTCTACTTCTCTGTTTCTCACTCTCTCTTTTGCTCTTTACTTATCTACTTCTCACTCTCTCTTTTGCTCTCTACTTCTCTACTTCTCACTCTCTCTTTTGCTCTCTGCTTCTCTATTTCTCACTCTCTCTTTTGCTCTCTACTTCTCACACTCTCTTTTGCTCTCTACTTCTCTATTTCTCACTCTCTTTTGCTTTCTACTTCTCTATTTTCACTCTCTCTTTTGCTCTCTACTTCTCGCTCTCTCTTTTGCTCTCTACTTCTCACTCTCTCTTTTGCTCTCTACTTCTCTATTTTTCACTCTCTCTTTCTCACTCTCTCTCTACGTCTCTATTTCTCACTCTCTCTTTTGCTCTCTACTTCTCTATTTCTCACTCTCTTTTGCTCTCTACTTCTCTATTTCTCACTCTTTCTTTCTCACTCTCTCTCTACGTCTCTATTTCTCACACTCTCTTTCTCACTCTCTCTACTTCTCTATTTCTCACTCTCTCTTTTGCTCTCTACTTCTCTATTTCTCACTCTCTCTATGTCTCTATTTGTCACTCTCTCTTTTGCTCTCTACTTCTCTATTTCTCACTCTCTTTTGCTCTCTACTTATCTCTTTCTCACGCTCTGTCTCCATCTTTTTCTCTCTACTTCTCTATTTCTCACTCTCTCTTTAGCTCTTTACATTTCTTTATTTCTCACTCTCTCTTTCTCTCTTTCTCACTCTCTCTACTTCTCTATTTCTCACTCTCTTTTGCTCTCTACTTCTCTATTTCTCACTCTCTTTCTCACTCTACTTCTGAATTTCTCTCTCTCTCTCTCTCTCTCTCTCTCTCTCTCTGCGCATGCGTGGCGTTTGTGGAGCGTGTGGAGTGAGTGTGTGTGTGAGAGCGACTGTTTCCCTTTTCTTTTGTGTTTATTTCTGTTTTTCTTTGGTTATTTGGGGTTTAGTTTAGGTTTTTGGGTGTAAGGGGGGGTAGTGAGCACAGGACTGGGCGGGTGGGGGCTGTGGGTTAGGGGTTAGTGGGGTTTAGAGGGGTTTAGCGGGGGTGGACGCCGGCGTGCAGCATGGCGGGGATGGCGGGTGCAGGTGCAGGTGTAGGTGGGAAGTTTGACGGGCTTTCTCGCCGGCATGGTGTTAAAGTGCCGGTCGGGGTTGATTTTTCCGTTGAGGAGGTCAGTTTAAAGGTGGGGGCTGTTGTGGGGTATGACTCCATTTTATCAGCCTCCCGGATGAACAGTGCCGTTGTTTTATTTTTGGACAGTGTTGAAAAGGTGAATCAGCTGGTGGTGTCGGGGATTTCATTGAAAGGCACACACATCACTGTGTTTCCCCTGGTTAAACCAACCAAAAAAGTTATTCTGAGCAACGTCCCTCCTTTTATTAGTGATTCTGTTCTGACCCGCGAGCTGTCCCGGCATGGCCAAGTAATGTCGGGAATAAATAAGGTTCCTTTAGGCTGTAAATCTCATCTCCTCAAACACGTCGTTTCTTTTAGGAGAAGGGTTTTTATGGTTTTAAATGATAATGCTGAGGAATTAAATCTGGCTCTAAGATTTAAGATAGACGGTTTTGATTATGTTGTGTTTGCTACTACTGAGACAATGAAGTGTTTCGGTTGCGGGGCTGAGGGGCACCTGGTGCGGAGCTGCCCGGAGCGGGCAGGGGGGGCTCGGCCTGAGTCTGCCGCTGCTGACGCTGCTCGGCCCGCGGTGAGCCGGGCGGAGGCTCCGCTGGCCGCGGAGCGGCAGCAGCGGCAGGAGGAGGAGGTGGAGGAGGAGGTGGCGGCGGAGGCGGACGGTGCTGTGGACGGTGCGAGTGGGTCAGATCAGCGCGAGCGGGAGGGGCCAGCAGAGCTCGGCGACACGGTAACGCTCTCTGATTCACAAAACAGTGAATGCAGTATTAATAATGATGAAATGGAGTGCGGACCGAGTCAGGCGCGTGAAAAAGAGCCCGTGTTTAAACGGCCGGCTCTGAGGGAAACCTCCAGCCGCCAGGCAAAAAAGTCAAAACCATCTAAAATCCCGAAACCCAGTGTGTCCTCTCGGCCCCGGGCTGAAACCGGTTCAGCGAGTGAGTCGGAGGATTCTGCTGCGGAGTGCGCGCGCGAATCCTCCGACTCACCGCGCTCTGTTAAACGCGCTCTCAGTAGTAGTAAATACACTCCTGATCAGGTGCATAAATTTTTAAACGAAACTAAAGGTAAACGAAATGTAAAAGTAGAGGATTTTTTCCCTGATCTGGAGATGTTTTTAAAGTGTTCTAAGGTTTTAACGAGGAGTGAGGAGGAGGGGGGGATAGGAGAGCCAGATGTGCACAGGTTGCGTAAACACGTTACAGCTGTGAGGAAACTACTTGGCCATCCCGATGACGACTCAAAGGTATGAACTGCCCTTTTTCTCCGTCTCTGTTCTGTTTTTTAGCTTTGCTTTGTTTTTATTAATGAGTGATTTTAAAGTAGCTTCTTTTAATGTTAACGGAGCACGAGACGTGAGAAAAAGAGCAGTTCTCTTTGAACTTTTAAAAACTAAGCGAGAGGACGTTGCTCTGGTCCAGGAGACTCACAGTGATGGGGTGAACGCGGTGGACTGGCAGAGGGAGTGGGGGGGGAAGGTGTGCCTTTCACATGGAACCTCTAACTCCAGTGGTGTTGCTGTCCTTTTCTCACCTTTTTTTATGCCCCAGTCCTGTGTGTCTGAAGAGGTAGTGGGGGGTCGTCTTTTAAAAGTTACTGTAAAGTTTGAAAATATTTATTTGGTTTTTATTTGTATTTATTCACCAGTAATACCTAAAGACAGGTGTATTTTTTTTAGAAAAACTCTCTGCCACAGTAGCACAGTGTGATACACAACACTTTTTAATTATTGGGGGTGATTTTAATTGCACAAGTGATGTTTTAGATCGGAATCACTTTGAACCTGATCCAGCTTCCAGGCGCATCCTTAATCATTTTATTGAAACTCGTGAATTGGCTGATGTGTGGCGCTCCAAACATAATACTGCTCGCCAGTATACTTGGGCGCACGCTAGGGATGGTTTTATTTCTATGGCTAGATTGGATAGGTTTTATTGTTTTAAACATCATTTACAGATTTTTAAGGAATGTTTTATCACCCCAGTTGGTTTTTCTGATCACAGTATGGTGTCAGGGAGAGTTTTTATTAATCATGTTAAACCTAAGAGTGCTTACTGGCATTTTAACACCAGTCTTTTAAATGATCTTAATTTTAGACGTTGTTTTACTTTTTTTTGGGGCACTTGGAGGTCTAAAAAAGTTGATTTTAATTCTGTACAACAATGGTGGGATGTTGGCAAAATACAAATCCAGCAATTCTGTAAGCAGTACACTCTCAATGTCACGAACAGCATATCACAATCTGTTACCGTTTTAGAGAAGGATATATTGTTTTTACAGAGCACTGCAGAAGCTGGGGTGGACCAGGACCACACCCAGACACTTAAGGGCAAGAAGGCTGACCTGCTCGGCCTTCGGGCACAGGGTGCTCTGATCAGATCTCGCTTTCAAAACCTCTCTGAAATGGATGCCCCGTCGCAGTTTTTCTTCAGTTTGGAGAAGAAGAATGGCCAGAGTAAGGTTATTCACTGTCTCCGTGCAGCCGATGGCAGGGAGCTCTCTGACCCAGCAGAGGTCAGAGAGAGAGCTGTGGAGTTCTACTCTGAGCTCTATTCCCCTGAGTGGATGGAGGACCAGTCGGCACAGCAGCGCTTTTATGACGGTTTGCCACAGGTGTCCCCTGCAGCCAATGAAGAGCTGGAGCAACCCGTGTCCATGCAGGAGCTGCATGGGGCACTACAGGGCATGGCCAATGGGAAGGCTCCTGGGGTTGACGGTCTGCCTGTTGACTTTTATAAGTCTTTTTGGGAGGTGATGGGGGAGGACCTGCTGGAAGTGCTCCATGGCAGCCTGGCTGGGGGGCAGTTACCCCTGAGCTGCAGAAGAGCGGTCCTTGCCCTGTTGCCAAAAAAAGGAGACCTCACGGACATCAAGAACTGGAGACCTGTGAGCTTGCTCTGTGCTGACTACAAAGTTCTCTCCAAAGTACTAGCAAACCGGCTGAAGGAGGTGATTGGGCAGGCCATACATACGGATCAGGCATACTGTGTTCCGGGTAGGTCAATTTTTGATAACATTTCTCTTATTAGAGATTTATTAGAAGTGTCTGGGTGGGGTCCCCGCTTTGGACTGGTCTCCCTGGACCAAGAAAAAGCTTTTGATAGGGTCGAGCATGAATACTTGTGGGATACTTTTAAAGCTTTTGGTTTTTCATCAACTTTTATTTCTATGATAAAAGTGCTCTATGCGGACATTGAGAGTGTACTGAAGGTCAATGGTGGCTTGTGTGCTCCTTTTAAAGTTGGGAGGGGTATTAGACAGGGCTGTTCCCTATCAGGAATGCTGTACTCTTTAGCAATTGAACCCATGCTTCACCGACTTAGAAAAGAGCTTTTAGGTGTTTTTATTCACTCTGAAATTCCACGCTTTTATCTATCAGCTTATGCCGATGATGTCGTTCTTGGCATCACAAGTAATCGAGATGTTGGAATTTTAACTGATATTATTAAAGATTTTAATAAAATGTCGTCAGCAAAAGTGAACTGGGCTAAGAGTACAGGACTCCTGGTAGGGAACTGGGAAGGAGAAGAGCCAACCTTGCCAGAGGGTTTAAAATGGGCTAAAGATGGTTTTAAATATCTAGGGGTTTTTCTGGGAAGTGATACTGTAGTTAAAAAGAACTGGGAGGGGGTTTTACAGGCTGTACAGAACAAGCTTGCCAAGTGGCGGTGGCTTTTACCCAGAATGTCTTTTAGGGGAAGAACACTGATTGTTAATAATCTTGTAGCATCTTCCCTCTGGCATAGGTTGGCTGTTCTCGAACCCCCTCGGGGACTTTTAACTGGCATTCAAGTTTTAATTGTTAATTTTATGTGGGATAATCTTCACTGGGTCCAGCGCAGTGTTTTGTTTTTATCAAGGGATGAGGGCGGGCAGGGTCTCATTCACCTTGATAGCAGGAGGGCAACTTTTAGATTACAATTTTTACAGAGGTTTTTATTTGGTTCTTTTAACACTCTTTGGAGACATTTGGCTGGTTTTATTTTGCGTAGAGCGGGCGGGCTGGGTCTGGAGGAAAGTGTGTTTTTATTACGAACTGATGAGTTTTTATGTGCCGGAATGTCTTCTTTTTATGCAAGTGTTTTTAGGGCCTGGCAGTTATACTTGGTGGAGAGACAGGCCTCCAGTATGTCCATGTACTGGTTTCTCCAAGAGCCTGTGGTCCATGGAGCCCGCCTGGCCATCGCGGAAGGTTCCTTGTCCAAAAGACTGATGGAAGTGGGACTAGTTACTGTGGAGCATCTCCTAAAGACTGTTGGGACGACCCTGGATGGTGTGGAGGAACTGGCTCACAAACTTGGAGTACGGTCAGTCAGGGTCGTTTCTCAGATGCTCCACAGGTTTCGGGAGGCGCTGACAACAAAAGAAAGGAACCTTCTGGAAAAATGGACACCTGGGCAGGCGGAGCTTCAGAGGACGGACCCTTTTCCCTGTCTTTGGATCAGGCCCAATTTTAACATTTTAGACACACAGAGCCCTCTTTTATCGCTGGACGGACTAACAGACATGCGGTTTGACGGTCTACATGCCAAGGCCATGTACAGGGGGTGTGTGAAGGTGATCCATCTAGACAAACTGGCCGGGCTGGTCGACACCCCCTGGAGGGCGCACTTTGGCCTTGGCTGTGACGTCAAACCAGCATGGAGAGCACTGTACAAGCCACCATTGACCAAATCTGCTGGAGACTTGCAGTGGAGAATCTTACACGGAATTATCGCTGTGAATGCTTTTGTTTCCATTTTAAACCCTGCAGTGACCTCTGAGTGCCCTTTTTGTTTTGAAAGGGAAACTGTTTTTCATTGTTTTACTCAGTGTACAAGACTGGTTTTACTGTTTAGGGTTTTAACCTCCCTTTTTACTTGTTTTAATGAATGTTTTACACTGTCACTTTTTATTTTGGGTTTTCCATACTGCCAAAAGAGAAAAAAGAAATGTCACTTGTTGAATTTTATTTTGGGGCAGGCCAAGAGTGCAATTTATTTTAGCAGAAAGAAGAAAACAGACTCAGGCCAAGTTTGTGATGTTCTTTTACTTTTTAAACGGTTAATACAGGCCAGGGTGAGGGTTGATTTTATGTTTTATGATGCAATGAACGATCATGTTGGGTTTGAAAATGTGTGGGACTACGAAGGAGCTTTATGTAAAATTTTAAATGGTGAACTCATTTTTAATGATCTTTTAGCATAAACCAACCTGTGTTTTTATGTAACTGATGGTCTGTTTTAACTAATATTGTTAATAAAGTGTGGTTAAAACTCAAACTCTCTTTTACTCTCTACTTCTCTATTTCTCACTCTTTCTTTCTCTCTTTCTCACTCTCTCTCTACGTCTCAATTTCTCTTTTTCGCTACTTTTCTATTTCTCTATTCTCTCTTACTCTTTCTTTATTTCTCGCTCTTCTCTCTACTTCTCTTTCACTCTACTTTTCTATGTCTTGCTTTCTCTTTCTATCTATCTCTCTACTACTTCCTCTTTCTTTCTCTACTTCTTTATTTCTCGATGTCCCTTTTTCTCTAATTCTCTTTTTCTCGCTCAATATTTCTCTCAACTTGTCACTCTTTTTCTCACATTCTCGCGTGTTCTTTCTCTTTTCCTCGAGATTTTCTCCCTACTTCTTTATTTCTTGCTCTCCCTTTTTCTGTACTTCTACATTTAACACTCTCTCTTTTTCTCTACTTCAACCATTTTAGAAATGATAGCAACAACCTAGCAACCAGTTATCAACACCTTAGCAACCACCTGGTAAACATTAGCAACTGCCTAGCAACCACTTTAGAAATGATCACAACCGCTCAGTAAACATTCTGGAATATGTTAGCAACTGCCTAGCAACCAGTTAGCAACACCTTAGCAACCACCTGGAAAATGTTAGCAACTGCCTAGAAACCACTTAGCAACCACTTTAGAAATGATCACAACTGCCTAGCAACCACTTAGCAACCATGTGGAATACATTAGCAACTGCCTAGCAACCAGTTAGCAACACCTTAGCAACCACCTGGAAAACGTTAGCAACTGCCTAGCAACTGCTTAGCAACCACTTTAGAAATATTAGCAACTGCCTAGCAACCAGTTAGATACACCTTAGCAACCACCTGGAAAACATTAGCAAGTGCCTAGCAACCACTTAGCAACCATGTGGAATACGTTAGCAACTGCCTAGTAACCATTTAGCAACCACCTCGGATACCATAGCAACACCTTAGCAACCGCCTAGCAACCACCTAGCAACACCTTAGCAACCACCCCGGATACCATAGCAACCGCCTAGCAACACCCTAGCAACCACCTAGCAACACCTTGGCAACCACCCTGGATACCATAGCAACACCTTAGCAACCATCTAGCAACACCTTAGCAACCACCTAGCAACACCTTAGCAACCATCCCAGATACCATAGCAACACCTTAGCAACCACCTAGCAACACCTTAGGAACCACCCCAGATACCATAGCAACACCTTAGCAACCGCCTAGCAACACCTTAGCAACCACCTTGCAACCACCTAGCAGCACCTTAGCAACCACCCTGGATACCATAGCAATACCTTAGCAACCGCCTAGCAACACCTTAGCAACCACCCTGGATACCATAGCAACACCTTAGCAACCGCCTAGCAACACGTTAGCAACCACCTAGCAACCACCCGGATACCATAGCAACACCTTAGCAACCACCGCAGATACCATAGCGACACCTTAGCAACCACCTAGCAACACCTTAGCAACCGCCTAGCAACACCTTAGCAACCACCTAGCAACACCTTAGCAACCGCCTAGCAACACCTTAGCAACCACCCTGGATACCATAGCAACACCTTAGCAACCACCTATCAACACCTTAGCAACCACCTAGCAACACCTTAGCAACCACCCCGGATACCATAGCAACACGTTAGCAACCACCTAGCAACCACCCGGATACCATAGCAACACCTTAGCAACCACCGCAGATACCATAGCGACACCTTAGCAACCACCTAGCAACACCTTAGCAACCGCCTAGCAACACCTTAGCAACCACCTAGCAACACCTTAGCAACCGCCTAGCAACACCTTAGCAACCACCCTGGATACCATAGCAACACCTTAGCAACCACCTATCAACACCTTAGCAACCACCTAGCAACACCTTAGCAACCACCCCGGATACCATAGCAACACCTTAGCAACCACCTAGCAACATCTTAGCAACCACCCCGGATACCATAACAACACCTTAGCAACCGCCTAGCAACCACCTAGCAACACCTTAGCAACCACCCAGGATACCATAACAACACCTTAGCAACCACCTAGCAACACCTTAGCAACCACCCCGGATACCATAGCAACACCTTAGCAACCATCTAGCAACACCTTAGCAACCACCCCAGATACCACAGCAACACCCTAGCAACCACCTAGCAACACCTTAGCAACCACCCCAGATACCATAGCAACACCTTAGCAACCGCATAGCAACACCTTAGCAACCACCTAGCAACACCTTAGCAACCACCCCGGATACCATAGCAACCGCCTAGCAACACCCTAGCAACCACCTAACAACACCTTGGCAACACCCCGGATACCATAGCAACACCTTAGCAACCACCTAGCAACCACCTAGCAACACCTTACCAACCAACCCGGATACCATATCAACACCTTAGCAACCACTTGGAAACCATGTGGAATATGTTAGCAACTGCATAGCAACCAGTTAGCAACCACTTAGCAACCACCTGGAAAATATTAGAAACTGCCTAGCAACCACTTAACAACCATGTGGAATACATTAGCAATTGCCTAGCAACCAGTTAGCATTAGCTTAGCAACCACCTGGAATATGTAAGAATCTGCTTAGCAACCAATTATCAAACAGTAAGCAACGATGTGGAATACATTAGCAACTGCCTAGTAACTACCTAGCAACCACTTAGCAACACTTTACTTTATATAGGTATATTTATTATTATTCTTACGCCATTTTTTCTGTACGCTACTCCTCCTAGAGCTTTTATCGTAGAATCACGAAACTTTCACGGATCGTAGGACCTATAGTGAATTACATTGCTTGTGCTTTTTGGAGCGATTTATCGTACGGTTTTCGTAAAAACTTCGTAAATGTTTTTTTTCCCTTTAGGAATGAATGGGGGAGAAATTTGAAAGCCTGTGACGTTCACAATTTTTGAGTTACGGAGACCAAATTCGGCGAGCTTATAGATCTTATCGAGATCTTTAAATATAATAATATTAGGTTGCGAAGCGATACGACATACGGTTTTCGTACAATTGTCGTACGAAGTTTCCCCATAGAAATGAATGGGGGGCCCAGAGTTCCATCTCACACACGAGCAGCTCTGCGCACGGAACCCCTTCTCTCCCCTGCTCCTCCAGTACTGTGAGTGTATGGAGGAGCTGCTGTATGGAGCAGCTATCAGTCAAAAGTTTGGACACCACGGCACCCCAGCCAGCGCTTTGCAACCACCTATTAACTGCTTAGCAACCACTCTCTCTTTCTCACTCTCTCTCTACTTCTCAATTTCTCACTCTCTCTTTCTCACTCTCTCTCTACTTCTCAATTTCTCACTCTCTCTTTTGCTCTCTACTTCTCACTCTCTCTTTTGCTCTCTACTTCTCACTCTCTCTCTACTCTATTTCTCACGCTCTCTCTACTTCTCTCTCTCTTTTGCTCTTTACTTCTCAATTTCTCACTCTCTTTTGCTCTCTACTTCTCTATTTCTCACTCTCTCTACGTCTCTATTTCTCACTCTCTCTCTCTACTTCTATTTCTCACTCTCTTTTGCTCTCTACTTCTCTATTTCTCACTCTCTCTCTACTTCTCTATTTCTCACTCTCTTTTGCTCTCTACTTCTCTATTTCTCACTCTCTCTCTACTTCTCTATTTCTCACTCTCTCTTTTGCTCTCTACTTATCTCTTTCTCACTCTCTCTATGTCTTTATTTCTCTTTCTATCTACTTGTCTATTTCTCACTCTCTCTTTCTCACTCTCTCTCTACAACTCTATTTCTCTTTCTCTCTACTTCTGTATGTCTCACTCTCTCTTTTGCTCTCTACATTTCTTTATTTCTCACTCTCTCTTTCTGTCTTTCTCTTTCTCTCTACTTTTCTATTTCTCTATTCTCTCTTAATCTTTCTTTATTTCTCGCTCTTCTCTCTACTTATCTTTCTCTGTACTTTTCTATTTCTTGCTTTCTCTTTCTATCTATCTCTCTACTACATCCTCTTTCTTTCTCTACTTCTTTATTTCTCGATCTCTCTTTTTCTCTAATTCTCGCTCAATATTTCTCTCTACTTGTCACTCTTTTTCTCACATTCTCGCGTGTTCCTTTTCTACTTCTCGCGCTGATTTTCTCTCTACTTCTTTATTTCATGCTCTCCCTTTTTCTGTACTTCTACATTTAACACGTTTTCTCTACTTCAACCATTTTAGAAATGATAGCAACTGCCTAGCAACCAGTTAGATATGCCTTAGCAACCACTTGGAAAACATTAGCAACTGCCTAGCAACCACTTAGCAACCATGTGGAATATGTTAGCAACTGACTAGCAAACCCTTAGCAACCACTTTAGAAATGATAGCAACTGCCTAGCAACCAGTTAGATACACCTTAGCAACCACCTGGAAAACATTAGCAACTGCCTAGCAACCACGTGGAATACGTTAGCAATTGCCTGGCAACCAGTTAGCAACACCTTAGCAACCACCTGGAAAACGTTAGCAACTGCCTAGCAACCACTTAGCTATTATGTGGAATATGTTAGCAACTGCCTAGCAACCATTTAGCAATTATGTGGAATATGTTAGCAACTGCCTAGCAGCCACTTTGCAACCACTTAGCAACCATGTGGAATACGTTAGCAACTGCCTAGCAACCACTTGGAAACCATTAGAAACTGCCTAGCAACCACTCAGCAACCACTTTAGAAATGATAGCAACTGCCTAGCAACCAGATATCAACAGCTTAGCAACCACCTGGAAAACGTTAGCAACTGTCTAGCAACCACTTAGCAACCATGTGGAATACGTTACAAACTGCCTATTAACCACGTAACAACCACTTAGCAACCACAAGGAATTCGTTAGCAACCGCTTAGCAACTACTTTAAAAATTATAGCAACTGCCTAACAACCAGTTACCAACCACCTTAGCAACCACCTGGAAAACGTTAGCAACCGGCTAGCAACCACTTAGCTATTATGTTGAATATGCTAGCAACTGCCTAGCAACCACTTAGCAATCATGTGGAATATGTTAGCAACTGCCTAGCAACCACTTGGCAACCACTTTAGAAACGATAGCAACTGCCTAGTAACCACTTAGCAACCACCTGGAAAACATTAGCAACGGCCAAGCAACCACTTAGCAACCACTTTAGAATTGATAGCAACTGCCTAGCAACCAGATAGCAACAGCTTAGCAACCACCTGGAAAACATTAGCAACTGCCTAGCAACCACTTAACATCTTAGCAACCACCTGGAAAACATTAGCAACAGCCTAGCAACCCCATTTTGGAAATGATAGCAACTGCCTAGCAACCAGATAGCAACAGCTTAGCAACCACCTTAAAAACATTAGCAACTGCCTAGCAACCACTTAGCAACCACCTGGAAAACATTAGCAACGGCCTAGCAATCACTTTAGAAATGATAGCAACTGCCCAGCAACCAGATAGCAACAGCTTAGCAACCATGTGGAATACGTATTCCACATGGTTGCTAAGTGGTTGCTAGGCAGATTTGTGGAGTTTTGACAAAGCAGTTAATAATTTTAAGAATTTTTTCAAGAAATGCATTTAAACCATAGACTGTGTATAGCTGGACAGAGCATCGTCTCTCAAAAGTGAAGTCACCACAGGTCGGGCGCCCCCTGCTGTTCGGTTTCAGAAAGCTGCGTAATCCCACCCATCCCCATAGGTTTCAATAGCAAAACAGACAACATTCAATCACGTTTTTTTCTAATATACTGTAATTCTACCTCCATTATTTAAATACAAAAGCTAGTGTAACCTCTGCCTATATTGTCACAGAATTAATTTTTGAAAACGTTATTCAGCTCTATTAAAAAAAGGTGTGGTTATTGTAAAAGGGCTGGTTGTGGGCGGGACCAATAACAAACCGTCAGCTTCGCTCCACAGTCTGTGACCTCGAGGCAGCCCTCAGGGGCGGGTTTATTCAAATGAGTAGGCTGTCTCTTCACAGTCTTTCTCCCTCCTCTGGTCTCTACTGCGACTCGGGTATCAGGATCGCCAACATGGTGGAAGATTTTGGCTTCATTTTCATTGAATGAATGGGAACGGTGACACGGCGTCCATCTTTTTTTACAGTCTCTGGTTTAAACATTTGGGAAAAACTGTAATGAAGCACTGTGTTTTGTTGAAGAAGGGTGTGTGTATAAGTTGTCCCTTTGAAATCTACCTGAATTAACTCTTAGCAGGACCTTTTGGGTGGTGTTAAGTGGGTTTTGTGATTTTGTGGAGTGATTTTGTGCATAGTTCTCTGCTAATAAAGGCAATGTAAAAGTCACTTTCTCTATATCTCTCTCTTTCTATATACCTCTGCTTCTGTCTACTTCTCACTCTCTCAACTTCTCTTCCTTTTTATTTCTCTGTCTCTCTCTATTCCAGCTGCTGATAGCGAAATAGCATGATCTGCAATTCCATCTAGTGATCAGTGACAGTGCCTGTCTGTCCCTCAAATAAGTACAAAAGTACATATATAAGTACATACAAGTAAGTACTGTGCATAGTATTTATTTTTATTCAAACACCCCCCCCCGCGCACACACATAAATATCTTGCAAAAATTATGTTCACTTATGACATCACAGTAACAAATTAAACTATAAACACATGCACAGTACTGTTAAATATAGTGTTGTTCATTTGTTACACAAAAACTGAACAATTCAATTCAATTCAATTCAATTTTATTCAAATAGCGCTTTTTACAACAAAAGTTGTCACAAAGCCGCTTTACAGAGAAAAACAGGTCCACTCCTCTTATGAGCAGCACCACAGAGATGCCAATTATTGTGGTGACACAGTGGCAAGGAAAAACTCCCTTTAAGAGGAAGAAACCTTGGAAGGAACCAAGACTCAGTCCGAGGAACCCATCCTACTCGGGTTGACCCGCTCAGTACAATCAAATAACAAACAACAAACAAATAACAGAACAAAACAACAGTGCAGAGAGATAATGTGGCGCTATAAGTAATACAACAGGTACTATTTTATAAATATAAAAATGTGATTAGCAGAAACTATAGAGCTGTGGCTAATAGGGGTGCGACGAGACACTAATATCACAAAATGAGACACGATACTGGGTTCACGAGAAAGAAATGAGATTTAAAAATCTAATTTTAAAGAAACGTCAAAAATGAATTTGACAAAATCATATAACGTAAACTTAACAGACTGGTTTCTCTCACACATTGATTCTATAAGAAATGGAAATAAGAAAAAGAAAAAAAAAAAATTCTAGGTCTTATTTAGTGCAAACAATACGTACAAACCACAACCAGTCATATTAAGCCTATGGTTTGTGTTTTTTCTCCTAAATCTCAAATCTCAGAACATTTTTTTTAATACAGTACAGAGCTAAGGGATCAGTACAACTACCTATGAAACAGTCATGTGTATGATTTACTAACAGTATTTACATATGGTTTGTGTCTTGTTGGTCACTCTGTTACCGTTTATTGTTTCCACTGGAGCCAAAATGCAGCCAGACATACAACTTAAAAGTAGCAGAAGCATCTTCTATACAAATACCCGAATTTTCTTCTTCTGCTGAGAGCTGCTCTCACTGCTCAGCCACCACACTTTCTGCTATCGCTACTCTGTTGCCAGTTCCCTCTTAAAAAGTCCACACTAAACTTTTTTTTCCCGCTTTAAGCTTGGTTTAAGCTTGACGAGAAATTTCGTCACGTTTTAATCTCGCGAGATCTCGTCACACCCCTAGTGGTTAATATAAAAACAGATTCTGAGTGTGTTAATGCTAAACAGTGCAGGGCTGCAGAGCCGGAGAACAACACAACGGGCAGTGGAGAGCCAGGCTGGAAACATCAGGAACAGGGAATCTCCATACATGTAAAAGAGATAGAGAAAACAGAAAGGAAAGAAAGAGACAAAAATTGAGTTAGAAAGGTTGTGTAATAATTCTGCTGAGTAGAAGGACAGGGCTGATTCTGGAAAGCTGTAAACACAAATGGACATAATCCAGGCAGGCCGACCGGCCGGGCATCTCAGCACATGTGAGAGAGATAGAGAGAGAGATCAGAGAGGGGAGGGAAAAAAATGGGGTTAGAATGGTTTTATAAAACTCTGCTGGAGTAGGATAGGCACTTGGGAGGCAGCAGCTCAGGGCATGGGGAGAGAAAGAGAAAGCAGATGATTAGGACAGGGTTTATATTTGCTGGGTGAGCTGTGAGAGGAATAGTTAGAAGAGCATAAGTAAGAGAACAATTGGGATGAGACTTTTGAAAGATTAAAAGCTTGAGCAAATAGAAATGTTTTGAGTCTAGATTTAAAGATTGCGAGTGTTTCTGAGTCCCGTATATTAATAGGGAGGTTATTCCAAAGTTGGGGAGCTTTATAAAAGAAAGCTCTTCCTCTTGCATAGTTTTATATAAATATATATGCATAGTTCAAATATGCATATTTATGTATAATATGCATATAATATGCACGTGGTGGATCGTAAGAAGTGCAAGAAGTTCCTCCAGATAATGCGGGGCCAGACCATTGAGGGATTCATACGTCAAGAGAAGTATTTGATAATCTATTCGAAATTTAACAGGTAGCCAGTGTAGGGATGAAAGAATAGGGGTAATGTGCTCGAACTATCTAGCTCTAGTAAGCACTCTCGCGGCTGCATTCTGAACTAGCTGGAATTTAAGAAGTAGTTTATGGGGTCTTGCAGCCAACAACGCATTGCAGTAGTCCAGCCTCAAGGTTATGAATGCATGCACCAGCATCTTCCAGAGAGAGTATACTGCAGACTTTAGCTATATTTCGTAAATGAAAGAATGCAGTTTTAACTATGCTACATATGTGTGCATCAAACGAGAAAACTGGGTCAAAGATGACCCCAAGGTTTCTCACAGTTTTATCAGGTATAATTAAGTGATCGTCTATGTCTACAGTATTAACATTCATGTTTTTATCAATATTAATCAATATAAACACACTGGAATCGATCTCTCAGATAAGATCTGAACCAGGTGAGGGCAGATCCTTTCATTCCTATAATAGATTTTCTAACCTATCGAGCAGAATAGTGTGATCTAAGGTGTCGAAGGCAGCACTAAGATCTATCAGTACATGGATGGCAGTGCTGCCTCTATAACGAGCTGAAAGTAAATCATTAGTTACTCTTAAGTAAAGCTGTTTCAGTGCTATGGTATTGTCTTAATCCAGATTGAAAAACCTCATGAATACTATTGCTTAGATACAGGCGCAGCTGCTTAAACACTATTTTGTCTAGAATTTTGGCTACAAAGGAAATATTATAAATTGGTCTCTAATTAGCAAGCTCGCAGAGGTCCAGATTAGGCTTTTTGATAATGGTTTACCCACCTTTGGCAGTGCTTGTTTAAGTACACACACCTTAAAACTCTCTCTCACACACACACACTCTCTCTCACACACACACAATCTTTTACCTCCTTTTTGAGGGCAATCAGTTCAGAAAGTGGTATTCTGAAGCTTCTGAGGGGCTTTGATAGTGCACTGGTACAATGTTGATGCCAACAAGCTTGGTGTAGTTCCCTGTGCAGCCCCTGGTCTGTCCACTATAGGTGTTTCAGACCACCAAATCACATAAGGAGATGAAAGTGGGATTCTGAAGCTTCTTGGGGCTTTGGCAGTGCACTGGTACAATGTTGGTGCTGATGAGCTTGGTGTAGTTTGCGCTACAGCCCCTGGTCTGTCCATTGTGGATGTTGGGGTATTTAAGACCCCTAAGTCACATAAGGGGATGAAAGTGGGATTCTGAAGCTTCTTGGGGCTTTGGTAGTGCACTTGTACAATGGTGGTGCCGACGAGCTTGGTGTAGTTCCCTGTGCAGCCCCTGGTTGGTCCATTGTGGATGTTGAGGTATTTAAGACCCCTAAGTCACATAAGGGGATGAAAGTGGGATTCTGAAGCTTCTTGGGGCTTTGGTAGTGCACTTGTACAATGGTGGTGCCGACGAGCTTGGTGTAGTTCCCTGTGCAGCCCCTGGTCGGTCCATTGTGGATGTTGAGGTATTTAAGACCCCTAAGTCACATAAGGGGATGAAAGTGTGATTCTGAAGCTTCTTGGGGCTTTGGTAGTGCACCTGTACAATGGTGGTGCCGACGAGCTTGGTGTAGTTCCCTGTGCAGCCCCTGGTCGGTTCATTGTGGATGTTGGGGTGTTTCAAACCCCCAAATCACGCAAGGAGATGAAACTCTTCAGCACTCTTCATTTTAACTCAAAAAGATCCTAACTGACATACTGAGCATTATGACAGCATCACTACGGGACAGTGTGTGAAAGTATTTTTGTTCATTTAACATTATTTACACAATGTAAATGTACTGGGTTAGTGCTGGTAAAATGTGTTTTAGCTTTTACAGCTCTGTTTCAACCACTCTAACAATTCACATGCTTTAATTAAAAGCTCCTATATTAAATGTTGTTTTCTGACCGGATTTCTAGAATGCTAAAATACAACTTTTTGAAACTATTTTGTTGTTACTTACTATTTATTTTCTCTCTACGTGTCTCTCTTTCAACTACTCTCACTAATTCTTAATCTGTCTTTTCTTCTTTTTCAAACTTGTCAATTTACCTCAATATTTCTCTAGATTTTTCTCTCTAATTCTCACTCTCTTTTTATTTCTCTTTTCTATCCCTCTTATTTATTTTTCTAATTCTCACTCTTTTCTATTTCTCTATACACAACTTTCTATTTTTCTCACTCTATTATTTCTCTTTTTCACTCTTTCATACGCTTTTCTCTCTCTTGTTCTCGTTTTCTCAATCTCATTCTCACTCTCTTTCTATTTCCATCTTTTTATTTTTCTCATTCTTTCTGTAATTCTTACTATGTTTTCTATTTCTTTTTATTTATATTTCTCTCCCTATATATTACCCTCTCTACTTGTCACTCTCTTTCTATTTCTTTCTCTTTACTACACTCTCTCTCTCTATTTGGTTCTGTACTTTTTTTCTCTCTTTCTACTTGTCACTCTCTTTCTGTTTCTCTCTATTTCTCGTTTACTTTTCACTATCTTTCTCTTTCTTTTTTCTCTATTTCTCTCTCTCTACTTGTCACTCTCTTTGTTCTCTCAACTTGTTACTTTATATTTCTGTCTCTCTTTATTTCTCTAATTGTCTCTACTTGTTTCTATCTATTTCTCTGTCTTTGTTTCTCTTTTTTCTCCTTTTCTTTCTACTTCTCTCTCTCTACTTGTCACTTTCTCTTTTCTTTCTCTACTTTTCTCTCTCTAGTTATCTTTTTTTCTTTCTTTCCATTTCTTTCCCATTACCACTCGTCACTCTATACTTCTCCCTCTCTACTTTTCCACTATTTTATACTATCTATCTTATATTGTACTTATTTGTCATTTACGTTAAATGGTGGTTTAAATGTTAAAATGTTTTCAGTCTTGTGCCCAAAATAAGACAAAAAAATGAAGATGCTCACTGAATCTATCTGATTTAATTTAGAATTTTTAGTATTTAGAAATGGGTCTGAACTGGAGTGTGTGTCATAATTTTGGTAAATTAAACTATATTTGATTACAATACACAATAAACAGGAGTGCGTGGAGTGTTTTTCCATTAATTTTATGACTGGCACAGCCAGTAACTGCACTCAGAAGCACTGTGGGTTTTGATATATCAGCTTCCTCTCTTACACATGGCAGTTTCTGTAAGATTTTGGTGGCCTCTGCATACACAGACTTAATAAGGTGACTCTTTCCTGTTCCTGCTGTTCCAGCTACATAATAAAAAAATGGTTCTGGATTTTCATTCTGCACTTTTCTTTTACACCAGTCCCTTATCTTATAGAACACAGCAGCTTGTGTCTCATTCAGGCTCTGATACATTTTTCTGATCACTGCAGGATTCACCTGTGGAGCTTCTATTACAGGCATGGCTGTTCTGTTATCAGATGTGGATGGAGCGAAATCTGGAACATCATCTGCTTCTGTTATATCAGTGGGATCTGTGGGTTCTTGCTCAACCATGCACTCTAATCGGATCAGTTCATTTGTTGGTGCCAAGTTAGTCCAGGCATCCTCAATAGGACCATTCTGTTCAAAATTCTCAACAGCTTTATCAATAGTTTCACTGTGCTTTTCATACTTCTTTCTGTTCTCATTTACAGTGGTGTAAACCCGCTGCAGTGTGTCTGTTCCTGGCAGTTTAACTGAGGCAAAGGCATAAAAGGCTTCATATGTGTTGAACTGAGTAGTTTTAAGCTGTGAGCTGCTGCGGTGGGGCAGGTACAATTTTAGTAGTGTCCCGTAGAATTTTTCGGGATGTTTCTGTTGTGAAAAACGAGCAAATCGGATGATGGCAGGTTTTCCTCTGGTTCGCTTTTTGATGTGTCCCATGTCATTCTGAAGTGGAAGTACCTTTTTTCCCTTTTTTTGATCTCCATAAACAACCCGATATTCACTAGCAAATTCAGCCATGCACATGTTCTCAAACTCAGGTGTTTCAGGCCTAGCCATGTACTTTTCTGCCAATCCAGTCATCCACACGTTCTCATCATCAGGGGCTTTGTCCTGTAAGCAGCTCATAGGCAGACTCATCTTTACAGCATTATCATCAGTCGGTATGAAAATCACAGCACGGGATGATGATTTCAGTTTTAGACTGCAGGTTCGAGCTACAGCTTCCTGTGTACTGACCTCTCTGTTTTTAGAGTAGGCATGCATCACCTGTTTCATGCTTTCTCTCTCAGATGTGGTGGGACACATGTCTTTAATCACTCCTTTCAGGTATTCACTCATTTCATGTTCACCCTTTGAGATGTATGACAGAATGTACATTATACAGGTGTATGGGTTCAGGATGTATTGTATGTCCATGTTCGCATTCCAGGCTCTGAGCAGCAGTGGATTGTAGCCGTTTACCCAGCAATCATTTGGTTCACGTTGCATTATAACTACACTTGCTGAACTGAGACTGTTTACATTGTCTTTATAATCGTTATATGTAATTTTTA
Source organism: Astyanax mexicanus (assembly GCF_023375975.1). Taxonomy (NCBI): domain Eukaryota; kingdom Metazoa; phylum Chordata; class Actinopteri; order Characiformes; family Acestrorhamphidae; genus Astyanax; species Astyanax mexicanus. The sequence continues at coordinate 14,780,042 of NC_064417.1, forward strand.
CAGTTTCTAGCAGCTGTGTGATGCTTCTAAAGTTCTGAGTCTTATCATTTAGCAGATCCCACACTGGCTGAAGCTTTGATTTAGCTTGTATCACAGGTTCATCTTTTTCTGCACCTTCATCATCAGAATCAGTGTCAGGGGGTGGTCTGGGCCGTGTGATGAGTGTTTTTTTCATGGGGGGTTTAGGAAATCCAAACCTGCAGTGTTTATTGTTCTTTTTACATGATTTAGAGTGGTTTCTGCTGTGTGTTTGAACTTCTGAAACTATTCTGTTCAGTTCAGGGTCAGTGTTTGGGTCAGGCAGTTTGCATGAAATGTGTCTGTCAATGAAATCACAAACATCCTGATCTTGGTCATTTTCAAACTCTGGAGCACCTTTCACCCAGAATAAGCAGTGAATGTGTGGAGAGCCTCTCTGTTGGAACTCAATGCGAAAAAAGAAGTCAGCAATCTGACCAATGGGCTGAGCAGGAGACTGAATAAGGTTCATAAGAGCTTCTACACGTTTCTCAAACATGCGCATGGCTGTGACAGGATTACTGCGCAGTATCTCACATTTCTCTGACCAGTCCAGGGCTGAAAAGTCCACCGATTCACCTTGCTGTGCTTTAATCGCTGTGATCACTTCAGGCCATCTCATTTCTGCAGCACTGAATGTACAGAAGAACGTGGGCGTTCCCAATTGACGAAGCATGGCAAAAAGATCTCTGAGTGTTTTTTCCCAGTAGGCAGGCGTTCCTCTGAGTGGCTGCATGAATCTTGTGCCCTCATTATTGTGTATGAGTTTATCCAATTCACGTTTGTCCTGTAATAGCGCACTGTTGATTTTTCGGCCTTCACATGTCACTGATTTTGCTTTTCTCAGTTGGATTGACATGCTGGAAGTTGCTTGATGCGTTTCAGTAACAAATTGAGCAAAGAAAATGTAGTTTGTGTCTCTTGCAAAGCGATTATCAGCAGAAAAGAGCCTGGCATTGAAATATCTGCTGGGTGAGAGAGCTATGTGTCTGTCTGGTTCATCAAACGTGTTTTCACCAGAGGGAAACTGAACAGGAAAAGCCATCGCTTCCAGTTTAGGAACTTTAAACATGCTTACTGGATTGTTTCTCTCAGCTGGAGCAATGCAAAATATTCCATCATTGAACGACAACAGATGCTGACCGAGATCTGGAGGTTGTAGACATGTGTCTAATGCGAGACCTGTGCTCTGTTCTGTGCTTTCAGCCTCATTATCAATATCATGTTCATTCTCAAGATTCTGCTCTGGTGAGTCATCATTGTCAAAGTTCATGTTCAAGTCTATTTCATATTCTGGAATATCATCAGCATTTATTGGATCTGAAAAATCATCAAATAATTCATCCTGCTCCACATTGTTTACTACAATGTCTCTGTATTCAGAGTGGATTTCCTTCAGTTTAAGTAAGGCAGAAAGAACCTTCTGCATGGATATGGTCTGAAACTGGTAATGGCCTGAGTAACACAGTCGTCTTTTCAGCTTCACTGTGAGTAGCTGTGATTCACTGCTGGGTCTGGGTAAAACATTTACTGTTGTTTCAACATCTGAAGGAACGGACACAACAGCACCTTTAATGGCTCTCTGCTGACCTTTGGGAAGACTGATGATCTTGGCAAAGCACACATATTTAGCAATGACATGTCTCTCCAGTATATTTAAATCACACAGTTCTACTGGAATGGGTGTGAGTTGGAGTTTGTTTACAAAAGCAATCGAAGGCATTCTCCCTTTGCTCAAGTTATCATGACAGCTGTGGCAGATCCATTCATGTTTCATTTCTTCAGGTGCACAGTTATCATTACAGTCAGAGGAACAGGTATGAACATATTTTCCGGTCAAGCAATTTGAAGCTACTGCTGTTTTTTTTTGATAGTTTGTGTGATCACACAGACGGACCTGATCAGAAAATAAGGCTCTGTGACAGACTGTGCAAATGTAACTTGGACCAGCTTTTATAATTTCCTTAAAAAAAACTAGAGCTTTCTGCACTTCTGGATTAAGCGATTCATTGTTTTGTGTTTGTACTGGTGTGTTTCTCTGCTGCTGGAAACAGGTTAGTCTGTATTTCCTCTGTATTTGTTGAGCACAGTGTATCTTGTGTAGGGTTTTAAGTCTGGATGCTCTGTTTTTTAACCGCAGTAAGCACTGTTCTCTGTGAATCATCCTGAAATGCAGATCAGTCTGGTATAGGCTTTTAAATTTATGTTTCTTCTGCTCAGAAAAACTCTGCTCAGTTCTGTACCGCTTTGAAAAATACTGCTTCTGCCTTCGCCTAAAAGCCTCTTTTTGGTAGTTATTAATAATGTACTGTCTCTGCCTTTCTCTGTAATCTTGGTTATTTCTGTAACGGTTCTTAATGTATTGTTTCTGCTTTTCTCTGTAATCTGGGTTATTTCTGTAACTGTTCTTAATGTATTTTTTCTGCTTTTCTCTGTAATCTATGTTATTTCTGTAACTGTTCTTAATGTATTGTTTCTGCTTTTCTCTGTAATCTGGGTTATTTCTGTAACTGTTCACAACACGCAGTTTTTGCTTTTCTTTATATGCTGTGTTGTCCATGTAAGTAAGTCTTATTGAATTTTGCTTTGCAAATATGTAACTTACATTTTTAGTGTAACACAATCGGTTGCTTTGTTTCCTTTTTTCTCTGAATTTAGGATCATTTGCATATTTGTTTCTTAAATTTAATTTTCTCTTATTTTCTGCCTCTGTCTGGATGGACTGATCTTTTTTCTTATTGCATTTTTGCTGATAATATTGTCTTCTTTTCTGAGGTTTGCTTAATTTAGCCACAGGATGTTCCACAAATTGGCTAGTGTCAGGGTATAGATTAGGACAAGGGTCCACTGCTATTTGCACCTCTCTTTCGAGATTATCAGTAGTGGCTGTTGTAGCAGCTATGTTAAAATTTAAAAAAGATACAGGAAGAAGCTCATACTGACTATTGTCCTTCAGTTTAAGACACACCTGGTACAGTATTAGTAACCTTTCAGTCATGTCCTCTAAGTTTGCAAACGTGAGCATCACAGCTGTACCTGCATTTTCTTCAGGTGTTAGTCCATCAGGTGTTCTACAGTGAGGATCAAAGAACCCAAATCTACCTGAGCGATCTCTGAATACAGCAACACACATTCCTCCAGTAATCAGCAGAGCATCAGTTACATCATTTCTCAGACAGTTTAGCGCTCTTTCCAGATTCACATATTCTTCCATGCCCTGTGGGGCCTCATCTCTCAGAAACCCGAATCTCTGTGGGTGTTTAATAACGCTGTAACACTGCGAGTCTGTCTCTACTGTACAGGGCAGCTCATCAAACGTCAGAAGGTTACTCTGAAACCTCCCTTCATTCAGTAAAGATTGTTTAACATGAGTATAAACAGCATCACCCTGCGTTAATATCTGGTCTAGGTTTAGGCTGGTCAGGTCATTATTTTCACTGTGTACTGCTAGAAATGTAAGTGAATTACAGGTACACTGTACTCCTCTAGAAAACACTTCATATCTTTCATCACCCTGCCAGTGGGATGCCAGCACTGTGGTCACGTGTGTACTACTGTTGTTCACCAGCTGTTTAGCATATTTAGGTTTTCCCTTCGCTGCTTCACGCTGCTTTGCTGCAACAGCTTTTTTGCTTCTCCTCGGCATCTCTTTGATTTAACAGTATATTACAGTAAAAAAAATGTGTGATTAAACAATTTTAATCTTAGTTACAAATTACTTACAGCTTCAGTGAATAATGTGAATGTCTGTGTCTTCAACTGCAGATGAGGTCCAGAGAAAGGAGGTCTTTGACTGCAGATGGTTTGCTTTAGACCCCCTGAACTGAAACAGATCAATAGAAAACACTGCACCGGGTAAAATGAGAATAATAACAAATCTGTATGATAGTCGCCTATTTTCAATATTCAAAGGGTATACATCAATGTCGCTTTTCAATATTCAAAGGGTATAGATCAATGTCGCTTTTCAATATTCAAAGGGTATAGATCAATGTCGCTTTTCAATATTCAGTGGGTACAGAACGGTGTCTGTGACATGTTTCACATGCAGATTGCACGAGAATAAACGTGGGAAAGAGATAAAGTGGGGAGGGGATGAAGATTAAGAGAGACAGAAAAACAGATATAAAGGAAGAGATTCTCTCCAGTACCTGTAAAAAAAACAGAAAAAAAATTATACTTAGGGGTGTATGAAATATTATTTTAGGCCCATATCGCCCACCCTAGTTATACTTAGTATTAAGTTCTAACAGCTACTGATCAATGGACTGCTCTTAGACAAATGTGACAAATTTCTGCCTGTGTGATTCACGCAAAAGCCATTTTTTGACATTTATTTCACTTCAGTCCTGAATATATGGAGTGCATTATGTCTCCTTATGTTGTGCTGTGTGCTCGAACTGCACTGTGTGCTCTGAACGACAAGACGTTTTCACCCCGGATTTTTTTGTGTTTTCACACCAGATTTTTTTTTTGTGTGTTTTTACCCTAGATTTTTTTTAGTTTTCACCCCGAAATTTCTGTGGCCCACACCACGGCTTCCCTGCTGCATACGCAGGCCAGGAGTGCCGCTGCTTCATGCATCTCCACTGCGCAAGCCGGCCCAGTGAATTGCTGTTTTTGTGTTTTCGCACTTATATAAATAAATAAATCAGTTTAATGATTGTGCAGTGCATAGCCGTATTACTGATTTTGCATTTTTGCATACCCGAATATTTGGGTCCAGCCCTAGTGACAGTAGACAGAGTTACTCTCAGATCAGATCAGTGTTCAGCCTGTTTTTCTGCATTGACTTGAGCTGTAGGTAGAAAAGCAGCAGCCAAAACTCCCTCAGTTGTGTTTCAGCTGTGCCGAAATCAACACCCAGCCATAAAAAGTCTCCCCTCTTGGGAGGTGGTGCAGGTGACCTGTTTCTTTTTCATTATCTCTTATGAGTCAGCGGAGCTTAGAACAGCATTTTGGTGTTCCATTTTTGGTGTGTTTTTCTAAGTAAAGTTAAAGCCAAGAAGATGATGCTTACGTGCTCCAGAGAGGTTGCTTTTCCTGGCGGGGGTCTGAATTTGGCACAACATCGGCAAACTAATGGTGGTTACCATGACAACAAGAATGCTGCGTGCGTTTGACGCGTGACTCTTTCAGTCACTTTTTTTCCAATATAAAACACGACTAAGTCAGATGAGCATTAGTTACTATTATTATGTTTTAAATGTATTTTTTTTTGCAAGCTATCTGCGACCTACCCATGACGTGTCTGCAACCTACTTTTGGTTCGCGACCCACCAATTGAGAATCACTGCTCCCGAGAGTTGATGCTTGTAGGTGCTATACTGATACAGCTTCTTGCAAGTTAATTTTCAGAGATTGTTGTTTTATTTTTAGTTTAGAATTTCCTTGTTCAATTAAAAAGTGATTTGCATAAAAGGTGCCTGTTTGTAGCACCAGACTCCCACTCGGCTGAAGAATCAACCCTCTGTGTAACGAAGAGGAGGGGGCCGGATGCAAATGCAAGTTAGTTTTATTTTCCATTTAAACAAAAAAGATAAACAAAAGAGCAAAACCCTATGAAATAGTATAAAGAAAAGGTAACTAAAACAAAACACTATGAACTATGAGGATATGAGAAAAAGACTTAAACAAACAAACAAAATAATCAAACATATAAATAAACTAAAGAAAACAAACCAGAACACTGCAGACAAAAAGGCTCAAAGGCGCAAAAACACAACTAAACAAGATTCTGACAGAGAAACAGGACTAGATCAAACAAAGCACGACACAGAACAAGGAGCACATGGGGTATTATATACAGGCAAACATAAGGGACACCTGTGGGAGCTAACAAGGGGGCGGGGTTACAAATGAGACAAAAGGTTACAGCACTAATGGCTAGGGCAGGGCTAGGGCGGAGACAAGGACAAAAACACAACAATAGCACATGGCTGGGACACATGACAGGAAAACAGAGGGGCAGGAGCACAATAGACCAGGAGAGGGAGACACAACGAGACAGACACGGGCTAAACTGTGACACTCTGTGGTCATATTACCTTGCAGAATTACACGTTAAAAAATGATTTGACAAATCACAGATTATCCATGGCCCCTTATACCCCTACTTAAGATAACAATAAATTAACCTTGCTATAAGGGCTGCACAATATATTGTTAATTTTAAAATTCTCTCTTTCAAATAACATTTATTTTGTTTTAAGTGCATTTTATATTTTTCTCTTTCAAATAATATTTTTTATGTTTTAGTGCATTTTACAATTTTCCCTTTCAAATATTATATTTTGTTTTAGTACATTTTACAATTTTCCCTTTGAAATAATATTTTTTATTTTAGAACACTTTATAATTTTCCATTTCAAATAATATTTTTCGTTGTAAATATATTTTCTAATTCTCCTTTTCAAATATATATTTTTTTGTTTTAGTGCATTTCATAGTTCTCCCTTTCAAATATATTTCGTTTTAAGTGTATTTTTTTATTCTACCTTTCATATAGTATATTTTTAAATATTATTTTTTGTTTTAAGTTTGTTTTTCAAATATTCCCCGCAAGTACTCGCAACAAGACTGAAGTTATCCCAATGGATCTTTAGATACCGCGCTTCAGAATCCGCTGGAAATCTGTGGAAGCTAATTGAGTTGTACAAAGGCACATCACTGTAGAGACGTTGGCGCTGGTATGTAAATTGTTCTCCTTTACTTTAAAATCACTCATAGTCACTTTCACAGCAGTTCACAACTACAGCTACAGGCGTGACTTTTGTTTTCCACCTCTTTTCAGCCCCTTCCCTTTTAAGGGCAGTTATTGTCTGTCGCGTCCCAATACACTAGCTGAGGCAGCATTGAGAAAAGTCCTGCATTGTTTAATATCACAACATATATATTCGTAAATATATATCATTGCTACTATACTGTAGTACACTGCACAACAAACTAAGCACTAAAAAAATAACTTTCCATTATATTTTTATCCCATTTTTACTGATGTTAACACCACATTATTGTAATAACAGGTAAAACCACATTATATTTAAGTTTACTGAAGAAATAATTTTCAACTTACTCTGAGAATGGAAGGTGTTTCAACAACCTATACACAACACAAACAAACAAAAAAAGAAAAACAAAAATAATGAATTAGATAACATTTAATTAATTTCATACTAAATGAAAACATTTTGTACACAAACCTTTAAATAAGCCTTCAAATAAACCTTTAAAACAGCACGCTTTTTCCCATGTGCTGTGAAACTGCTGTCTCCAGCAACACTATCTTCAACCCATAGACTGTATATAAAGATGGACGCCGTGTCGCTGTTCCCATTCATTCAATGAAAATGAAGCCAAAATCTTCCGCCATTATGGCGATTCAGAGACCAGAGTCTGCGCAGTAGAGACCAGAGGAGGGAGAAAGGCTGTGGAGAGACCGCCTACTCATTTAAATAACCCCGCCCCTGAGGGCTGCCTCGCGGTCACAGACTGCAGAGCGGGGCGGAGCGCAGCTGACGGTCTGTTATTGGTCCCGCCCATAAGCAGCCCTTTTACCATAACCACACCTTTTTTGAATAGAGCCAAATAAAGTTTTAAAAACCGAATTCTGTGGGGATATAAAAATTTGACAATATAAGCAGAGGTTACACTAGCTGTTGCATTTAAATAATGGAGGTAGAATTACAGTATATTAGAAAAAAACGTGATTGAAAGTTGCTCTGTTTTGCCATTGAAACCTATGGGGATGGGTGGAGTTACACAGCTTTCTGCAGCCGAACAGCAGGGGGCGCCCGACCTGTGGTGGCTTCACTTTTAAGAGACGATGCTCTGTCCAGCTATATACAGTCTATGCTTCAACCTGAACAGTACACAGACTGACCACTTGACCACTCCCAGTTTCCTACATGGCCACTGATTGCTTCAGCACAGAGATTGTATGCCTTGCACTTTAACCATTTCACTTATACGCACTCTGCACTTTAATCAACCTGGCCTACATCTACTATTATACACATATGAACTATATATAATGTACCGCTGTCACTACTGCACTTTAAACACTTTTAACTTTAAACAGTACTTCATCACACAAACATAATCATACAAAAATAATCTTATTGTAACTTTTGTCTGTGTCCCCTGTTCCTTAATAGTGTTTCGTTTTACTGTACAACCCTGTATCAGTGACATTAGTCACTATCAATCGCTTTATCCATTGACGGTCACAGGGGGGGGGGGGGGGTTGGAGCCTATCCCATCCGGCATGGGGCGGAAGGCAGGACAGGCCGCCAATCCATCCAAACAGACACAGACAGACACACCGACATTCTCTCACACCTAGGGGGCAATTTGCATCTGACATCCAATTAGCCTGTCTTTGGACTGTGGGAGGAAACCGGAGCACCCGGAGGAAACCCACGCAGAAAGACCCGGGTCGCCCCAGCCGGGAATCGAACCCAGGCCGTCTTGCTGTGAGGCGGAAGTGCTACCCACTGCGCCACCGTGCCGCCCGTATCAGTGACAATGACAATAAATTGAGTCGAATTGAATAATTAATATACACTATGAATGTCCAATCAGCAATTTTTTTAAGTAATTTAGTTTTCACTCCAAAAAAAAAAAAAAAAGAAAAAACATACATACATACACCCTTGCAAACTGTATCTGCCACATACTTCAAAACGAATAAGAAAAAATTAATTCACGGTCAACAACTTTTAGAGTAAAGCTAGTAGTTCTACCACAGTAGTTCTACCACAGTAGTTCTTGATTATTTTATAATGTTGTTTTAGATTATTTAACATCCATGATTTATAAACAAAGTTTTACATTTATAAACAATGTTTAAAAAAAAAATAACTGAATGTTAAAAAAAAATTAAATCTAGAGCTGTCATTATTGATTTTAGGAAATAAGCTGTGATATATTTTGAACATCTAGTAATCACCTAAAAAAGGGTAACGCTAAACAGAAAAAACACTTTAACAACAAGCTAAGTACAGTAGGGTTTAAACCTCTTATGTTGAAGTGTTTTAAATTTAATTGAATACAATGGATTTTTAACCTCCAAGCTTTCTCTTTTGGAGATTATGATACGTGAAAATTATTTAGTTTTGAATTAATGCTTATGAATTCCTTAATAATCTTGACAGCTCTAATGAAACCTCAAACCATGTATTGTTGGTATATATTAAAATGTTTTGCTTACACAAGAAACGTCCAAAGCATCAACTGTAAACAAAACAGAAAGCCATCTTCAGAAAAAGTGTACATCTATATGTACAAGTAATTCATTATCAACCATTAATGTTTCATACTGAGCAATGATCTTTAGACAGACTTTAGATTCAGGGTTCATACACCTTTTACAAGAAAAAAATCCAGCACTTTTCAAGCAATTTCAAGGCCCAATTTTAAGTTTGTCCAACATCTTTCACCTGTGGTAAATTAATGCTAACAGTGATGTCTCAAAACTGCGATTCAGCGATAATCAATATATCGCAAAATTATTCTCCACACTTAATAGTGACTATGCTACTAAAAAAAACCAAATCCCTGGGTGGCTATGCTGCAGATAAAAACCCTGGGTGGGATTTTTACTTTCTGGACCTGGGTTACCCACCTGTAGTATTTTCCCTGATAATTTATTTTTTTCCAGGGTGCATTGTACAATCTGGACTTACAGTCATTGTTTGCTTGAGTGTTAAAACCGTGTAAAAAAGTAATAAAAAATGTAATGTAAAAGAAAAAAAAAACATATATATATATATATATATATATATATATATATATATATATATATATATATTACAGTTAAACATACACTAGGGTAGCACAGTTTGACAGGGTAGAAGAACTCAACAGAACACTGGCACTGTTAACGCTGCGTCAGCGTTAGCAGAGATCAGCTCATTTCACGGCACTGAAGTGGAGCCAATAGCGTGGGTGCTTTTCCTGGAGGGGATGCTGAATTCAGCAAAACACCGGCATTTAGTCAGAATACCATAAACCGATTAAACCTTAATTTAAACTGCAGTAGATAGCTAGCTTAATTAGCTATAATACTGCCTTTTTCTCATTTGTTGCTGAAATTGTAACTGGACAACATTATGGAGTAATTAGTTACTGTAGTCAACTGTATAAAGCTCACAAGCTCACAAGTACTCACAAGCACAGTAATGATAAACAATGAATGTAACGTGTTTCCCCTCCAGGAAAAGCACCCCCTCTCACTGAATCGATACAGCAGTGCAACATTTTATATCTTTCTCTGAGAATAATTTATCAGCATTTTATTTAATGTATATAGCTACAGCTGAAAGTATTGTACAACATCTATATAAAACACTAATAAGGTTATTGCTCTGTTATAGCAAATGTTGTATTAACCAATGGCTAATAATACACTATAAATGACTGAACTGCATTTGATATTTTTTTAAAGTTTGAAACGGCATTTAAAATAATCTACAGGTGCTTGAAATCCTGGAAAATTACAGAATTTTAACATTCTGTTTTCCAGGCCTGGAAAGTGCTGGAATTTTGGAGAATGTGCTTGAAAATGCTTGAAATTGTAACTGCATTTACTTTACAACAAATATCTCACTACATAAGTTTACTTTTTTTTTAAACACGGAGAGCAGGAGAGTTAGCTAGCTATGCTAAAAGCCAAGCTTTGGATTCATCTAAATAATAATAGTAATAATCCGGAGTTACGCGTATAATATACTATTAGGCTAAGCCGAGCCCGCCACTGTTAACGTGGTGTCACCGTCCTCCAACAAGCCGCTATTGGCTCCACTTCAGTGCCGTGAAATGAGCTGATCTCTGCTAACGCTGACGCCGCGTTAACAGTGCCAGTGTTCTGTTGAGTTCTGCTACCCTGTCAAACTGTGCTACCCTAGTGTATGTTTAACTGTAATATATGTATATATGTTTTTTTTTTTCTTTTACATTACATTTTTATTACTTTTTTACACGGTTTTAACACTCAAGCAAACGATGACTGTAAGTCCAGATTGTACAATGCACCCTGGAAAAAACTAAATTATCAGGGAAAATACTACAGGTGGGTAACCCAGGTCCAGAAAGTAAAAATCCCACCCAGGGTTTTTATCTGCAGCATAGCCACCCAGGGATTTGGTATTTTTTTAGTAGCATAGTCACTATTAAGTGTGGAGAATAATTTTGCGATATATTGATTATCGCTGAATCGCAGTTTTGAGACATCACTGTTCAGCAAAACACCGGCATTTAGTCAGAATACCATAAACCGATTAAACCTTAATTTAAACTGCAGCAGATAGCTAGCTTAATTAGCTATAATACTGCCTTCTTCTCATTTGTTGCTGAAATTGTAACTGGACAACATTATGGAGTAATTAGTTACTGTAGTCAACTGTATAAAGCTGTACTCACAAGCACAGTAATGATAAACAATGAATGTAACGTGTTTCAACAATACACACATACTGTCCATTACAACTGCCATTCTGGTGACAGGGCTAAACTAAAGTGCTTGATTGCTGACTGATTGCATTTGTGGGAAATTGTGTACATTTCTGTTTTCTTTTCTTTATTTTGCCAAACAATCTCTTAGAATACTCTAATTTCCAATTATAATTTATTTAAAAGTGTTGGTACTAATCAATCGTTGAATCAGTTGTTTATTTGTACTTACAAGCACTGCAGTGTGACAGCTTTCTTGTTCCTATAAAATAAGAAAAAATGAAGAAATCAGACACTTGATAAGTTAATCATAAATCAGATGATCCTTTTTTGGTGTCAGGACCCAGTGTGTTACGACTAAAACAGGCTAGGAAACACTGGTTAATTAACTACAACTATAGCCAGGAAATTATTAAATGGCTCTAAGTAACATAACTACTCATCAGAACTTTATAGTATCATTATAGTGCCATTATAGTACACTGCGCAATGTAATAAACCTTATTACTTTTAGAAACCGGGCCTACTGGAGAAATTATTTTCAACTTACTATAAGAACGAAGAGTTCATTTGAATGGTAAAATGCACACAATGTACATGTGCATTAAAATGGTTAACTTAAACTTGGAATGTCAAGATCAGCAACTGCAGAAAATAAAAATGTATATTAGTAAAAATGTAAAAAGAAAGGCCAGTATTTAGTAAACTATCAAGAAAAGCCCAATTCATGAGCTTCATATAACAAAGCATGTTAAAGGATTTAATGGCAACTAATTAATACAGTAAATGTGGTAGTTCTAAACAATAGTTCTGAATAGTTTAATAGATGTTTAACCCCTACTTTCTGATAGCAGAAATAATACAACTTTAAATGATTGTTTGCATGTTGTTTAATAATTGACAGCTCTAACTAAATTACTTAAGAAATGTATTATTGATATGTACTGAAATTGTTTACTCTCACAATAAATGTCAGTACTGCAACTGTTAACAAAATAGAAAGTGATAGAAAATGCATATATCTAGCAAATAATTAATAATTAACCATTATTGTTTCATGCTGAATGGTTTAACTCCTCTTAGACAGGTTTTAGAATGTTTTGCAAATGAATTACTTAACCTCTTAAGCTCCAAGCCTAATTTTACCAATTTCTGCCTGAAATTACATACCCAAATTTGAAGGCTTTTCACGCTAATATTAAATATTTCAGTGGCAATTTTGTGAATTAATATTACTTAGAAGCCTTAAGTAAATGAATTGAAAACCATATTTGCGAAAACCGCAAATATGCAAATTATAAATAATATTTATAATAAAAATGCATATTTCGCCCTGAATATTTATTTTATGAAAGGAAATACAGCTAAATAGGCTAGATAACTGAAAAGCAGAGATCTAAGCTTTAATATGGCATATTGGGTGTCTATATAATTATCATAAACAAAGCCAGATATTAATTAAGAAATTTGTCTGGCCCGTGGGAGGGTCAGGGCGCATTTTTGTGTATTCTGATCATACTGTGGCTGCATTTACTATAACAGAACAGTAAGCTTGTTACTTAATGACAAGATTTTGTACAATAATGTTAACAGATAATGAACCAGAAGCAGAGAAATTATATTTAATTGCTTGCAGATGCACTTACATAATCTAAACTGCTGATAAAGTATTCACATTATTCATATAATAAGAATTTTCACTGCTGCGTCAGCGTTCAGTCAGAATCAGTGACTGAGGCCGAATAGTATATAGCTGCAGAACCAGAGACTGCAGTTTCAGGACCGCCGTTCTAGGACCCTATGTTTTTGCGACAATGCCACCTAGCGAAATTAATGACTTACTACTTCTTAATATAATATCACAACTTTAGCTAACTACTTAACAGATTTAAAGACTTATTTCACCAATATATTGCCAATTCAGCTAACTACTTCTACTACACTTTTTAATGTTTATTTCACCCAAATATTACTTTGTCTTAGATTTTTGTCTTAGAACTCCCAACCATATATCAAAAACACAAGGAAGACTTGGGGCTATAATATTTATTTGTTATCTGAAATGGATTCAAACTACTTTTCAAAAGATTTAATTTTTTTTGGAACTTCAAACTACTCTAGTGTCTATTTGAGCTGGGCTATATTAAAAAAAATCCCAATATTCTTTAAACACATGAACAATTCTTAATAATGATTATGATTATTTATTTTTTAATTTTGTAAACAGACGACACAATTTAAAATAAGGCATAACTTTATCTATATATCTATTTTACCAACAGGCCTATGTTGTGAACTGGATAGTGAGATCACAATTTCGTTCCACCTCATGTACCACATGTGATGGAAATGACAATAAAATCTCCTTGAATCCTATTGTTCCCTAAATTTAATATGAAACTTTTTTATGAATATTAAGCAGCCCCTGTGAAACTTACATGCAGCTTTTTATTTAAAGATGTTACAAACATAACGTAGTTGTTATATGTATCTTGAAAAGCAGACAGAATAAACAGCAAAATTGAAAATGTTTATACAATTACTATTACAACTGACAGCACGTATTGTTCAAGATTATTAACTTAATTATCGTACAACAGTATTTATTAAATAGGTTATAACGTTACACCCAAGACAGTAGGCTAACGTTACTCTGATTAAATGTACTGAAATGTAGTGAACATATGATACAGACATTCTTTGTCATCTTTTATTTTTCAATGTATGTGCTAAGCAGAACTAATTATCATATCGCGCTATGCTTTCATTAAAAATATAACTAACAGGCTAATAGATGTTTTAAAGCAAGCTATCCTAGACTAACACATTACTTAATATTAGGTGCTTGTAATGCTTTTCGGCTACGTATGTAACGTTAGTCACATCCTGTGTTACATTGATGTCTAATTCAAAACATCTGAATATTTTAATACAATAAATTTAAGCTATAACTTGATTCACATTCCGACTGTAATGCATCGTGTCCACGGCCACTTTTTTTTAGGTGGCAGTGTCGCGAAGACATAGGGTCCTAGACCTGCGGTCCTGAAACTGTGCTCTTAAAACTGCTCCCCGGGGCTGACCTTCTCGACTGAGGTCAGTCAGAGCGCTAGGTGAGCAGAACCGGTTTAAACTGGTTTTCAGGGCAGGTCAGGCCGCAGTGGATAGCTAACTAAATACTGCCACATTAGTTTATAAATGAAAGCACAATAGTTAGCCTGGTTAGCTTACTATACTTCTGTATCTTTTGTTTCTGGAATATTCTGCAACCCGAATTGTGTGTATAAGTGTAATACTAATCTGTGATTAAAACAGGAATTCCCTGTATCGCTCTGAGGGAGCAAAAGCTAGCTAGCCTGTTAACTCTGCGCTGCCTGTGGTGTCAGCTAGCGCGCTAACCAGCTTTATACAAACACAGAAATAACGATATTTTAACTTTATTATCACACATTGTTATGTAGTTTATATGTATTAGTCGACTATCTAACTAAATACACGAAGTGGACATTAAAAGGGGCGTATTTCGTCGTGTTTTCACCTTTTCACACATTAAACTCATTCCACAGCCGTCAGCTCTACTTACCTCAGGAACAGCAGTGAGCCTCTCCTCTGCCGCACGCGCTGTTTGGCCACGTCTGTGGGTACGTCCATTTGACTACATGCTTCCCTTCTTCCCTACTCCCTTAGAAGTGCATTATTTAGATAACAAGTTTTCACGCACCCTGTGCATCCGCTTTACCGCCACCTAGAGTCTGTTAGCAGAATACATATTTGCCTTTAGCACCTTAACCAACTCATTATTTTCAGCATTAAAATAATTGAACGAATGTTACTATTTTTTTTTATTGTTTTCAAAGTTTAACAACATTTATTTCACACTAGAAATCATAAAGTAACTCAGCCAAAAGTTTGTAGACAATTCATCTAAGACAAATGTATCTGTTCATCAGAAATGTATGTACCCAGTTTATTTGTGAAATATTTTAGTATTAAACTCTTCAGCCAAATGTTCTCCTTTTAGCAAAAATACATAAATACGTAAAAATATTAAACTAGATATGCATATATAGAAATACCTGGTAATAATAATGTTATAAAGTAGATTCATTTTAGATAACAAGATAGATAGACCCACATATGTTGCAAGTCTTGACACTACAAGAAGTAAATAATTAACATATCAGTTAGATGATCTCTCAACACCGGAATTATCTAACTACTTATTTTTACTCGTCTGACATTTAAACATGAAAGCATGCATACACCTGGTTATTTTTTAAATCTGAGGCAAAAACTGAATAGAAACTGTAAATGCTCAGGTTTCAAAAAATATTTAACTTTATTTTTAATATTTACAAGGTTTATCTTTCAACTTTCTTTCTAACCTGAATTAAACTAATATAAACTTATACAATAAATAACTTATACAATACAACCAATCAATGTTAAATCTAAGATATCATTTAAATAATTAAAACTTTAATAAACATCAAAATTCAAATAACAGTGTTGAAAAGTAAATAACAATGATAACATATAAAAGAAACACAGCTTCATTCAGCAAACTTCAGCTTCATTTAACACAGCATTTCAAAAACTGTTTACTTTTCATGCTGAAACAACCATTAATATTGTATTGATGTACCCAGAGAATCTGTAAATTCATCATTCAAAAGCCACCCAGTTTCCTTTAATTTTCAGGTATCCTGCATCATGCAACAAAACTAACAGGAAGATCTTTTTCATTTTTTTGGGAACATTCTTGTCCTAGCTCACTAACATAGTAGTACAACATGAAGGACAGTGTAGGATTGTTTTGGCAGGGACTCTCTCCTTTGTAGTGTCTACTCTGACACTGTTTTAGAAACATCAGTTAATTCCAGGACTACCTTATAAAAGAGATCTGTGATCTCAGTGTGATTAGCCTGTTAAAATAAAGGCTAAATTAAAATATGAACCAAACAAATATACTTTTTACTGGTCCCTTACAGTTAAATATGCATAGTAACCGGAAAGCAACATATTTGTATCTGACAATGTGTCACTATAACAGACACAGCACTAAACTACAGTCCCTAAACCCGATATTTGCACCTGAAGGCCAAATACAAACACATTTTTAAAGGCTTAAATTGTGACGTAATCAATGTAGAATAACATATTTGTTTTATTAACCCCTTTGAGACCCTTCCAATTGCAAACATTATAAATAAGCAACTTGCTCTGTATCTCTGTTTCAAGATGAGCAAGTGTGTTTAATAGCAGCATCTCAGTAATGGTTGACTAGAATATGTGTAAACGTGACATTAGGTGTGACCCACATCATCTTTACAACATCATGACTTTTGTGTTAACTAGATTATACATCTACTCAACAAATGAGTTACAACAGTTCTTTACAGATATTTATTTTGCATAAACTATTTTATTCACATTATTACTACTGTTGTGTTCCTGATGTGAAGAAGTCTTCATATATTATGCATTTCTAAAAACAGACTTCACATTTTCCAGGTTTAGGGCCGGATTAATCACATAGGTCACTTAGAAAAATTCCCTTAGAAAATGCCCTCCACATTTAAACACAGGTTTAAATCACTGAAAGCAAATTACTGTTATTTCTTTCCTATAATTAACAAGTTACGTAAATATCCTTAAAGAACTTTCTCATACTCACTTCAAAAAGTTTTTCTGGGGATGTCCCCTTTCACAGTCAGAATGGCACTGACCGGCAGACACTCAATGAATTCATCAAGGGTACCCTGCCATGCCTGGCAGGGTACCTTTAGATCCACCCCTGTGTCCAGGAGGAGCACAAAGTGTTCCTCCGCTTCCATAACGGCCTCAATTTTTACAGCCACCTCATAAGTTGACAGTGAGCATGGCTGCAGACAGAAAACATAACACAGTTTTCATTAAAATACAGCAACAGTTATGAGAGCAGACATAAGATAACCATTACAAATACCTTAGGCCAAAAATATTTTGTAAAAATGTCAAATATCTTTGTTCCAAATACCTATGATTTGAATAGGTATGATTAGTTTAATTTACAGTGTTTAGAATGATCATGCTCTAAGTTTTGAATGTTTGTTTCTGTCTTTTGTCATTATGCAGAGCATATATGTTTATTAATTGATAAAATGTGAAAATGAGTCTAAAATAACTAACTGTTAATTAATTGAATATCTCTAATAACATAGCCTATCTATTAATTCTTTCTTACAGAGAGATCTCACACAGTATGTTATAACACATTATATTACGGTCTGACAAATAGGTTTATTTTTACACACTTACACTGATTTTAGTGAATGAGCTGGAATTCAGCTTAAACCCAAAGTCCTGTGTTTCCATGGCTTTGAGGTGGGTTATTTGAACCCACTCCCCAACTTTCAGTGGTGTCAGGCCAGCCTCACGCCAGAGAGTTATATTCTCTGAGCACCCTTTATCCGAAAGTACCACATCCGTAATGGGCACCACTCCACTCTGGGTTCTTGCCTTACGGGGCAGTGCAATCTGTTTCAAGGTGAGCAAAACAGAGATGTTAAAACCTGTTTCAAGGCATTATAGTTTTGGTGAGGTTACTTCAGTTGATGTTAAAAACTCCTAATAACATGCCATAGCCTATTAGGCATGTTATTGCAGTTATTAGTCTCTACTTCTTCCTAGCATGCACTGCAGGTAATAACATGATTTAAAATGAAAATAGCATTGTTGCCCAAGATGTATTTACCTAAAATGTATTATATTTGTAGACTACATCAATGTCTGTTTTACTTTTGCAGAGTTACATTTCTGCAGTTGTCTTGTCCTCAAACCATGACATAACAGATCCAACTAATTTTAGCTATATACTAGGACATGTCAGGGATTTACAGTTTGTATAAAAAGTTCATTTTTGTTCATAATTTATTTAAAATGTAATTTTAGACACATACCTTACCCTGCTTTTAGGTTGTTTATGTTTGAATATTATGGTACTCAAATTCAAAAATGATTAAAAAAATCTTTGAAATGTCTTGAATGTAAAATATTACAATTTATCTATTTGAATGAAATTGTGATAACATATGGTCTTTTTCATTCTACTACACTAGTGATTGTGCAACTAACACACTTTAAAGGGGACCTGTTGTGTCTTTCCATTTTCTATGTTCTTTAGTGTGTCATATCTGCACAGACACAACATTCAAAATACATGCCAGAGAAACCACCTTTGTTAGTCTAATACACATGTGTCAAACACAAGGCCCGCGGGCCAGATGTGGCCCGCCACGTCCTTTTATGTGGCCCGCGAGACCTTGTAAGATCTTAGTGTCTATAATAAATAGGTCAGAAGCGTTCTTTGACCAAAAACTACATTTCCCACAATGCTTGTCGATTGTATTACCCGCAAAGTTACGGCTTACTGCCACTACACGGCAGTGTAGTCATTGATGTGGAAACGCTGCCGGAGGGAAGGCGTAACTTCGCGGGTGGAATTGAGACATACAAATGTTTATCCCATAATGTCCAGAAAAAGAAAAGTTGATGCAGACGGACGGCTGTGCTTCAAGGCGAAAGACCGGTATGCCTTTTGTGTTACTGACCAAAATAAACGCTTTTTAGGAGAGATATAAGTTATGTGTAAATATTTATAAGACAATACCTGACAAAATCTGTTTTAATGACATTAATAAACATCACTGTGACAGCGCTAGTCGCAGTTTCACCTCAGCAAAGGACGAGCACGTGAATCACTTATCTAACCAGCCTTTACTGATTTCTGCCCCCAATAACCCTTTCAATAACCTCCAATAAACTCCGTAGTTATAAAAAATATGAGGTTAGCAGCGCGCTAACGGACCTGTTTTTAATGTAATCCGAGCAGTGATTCCGTGACGGTTGCTCTAAACTGCTGCTGTTAGCTGCTTGGGCTGAAAGAACTGTAGAGAGCTGTATTATCCGGTTAGTGGGGTTAAAAATCTTTATTTCATACACAGAAGAACTTAAACATTTTAAAAACGCTCCAGACTGGCTCAGCTGAGCTCTGTAGCCCGTGGCTGGCCTGTAGCTCTGACTTAGTAAAGACTGCGGGCTTGTGCTGCTGCTGCTGCAGCTCCGACTAGTGGTTGGATGAGGAACTGCTAATGTTCTTAACAGCTCACAATTTTTGATTTTATATTTATTAAGCCTTATTTCAGTATCAAACGTTTTGATCAAAGTTAATATAACTTGATGTCATTTCTATTCACTTGAATAGTTTGGTTCTTGATTGATGGAGTTTTTGGATTTCATAACATGACAAATTAAAAGGATTTATGTTAATAGAGCAACAAGCAAACATTTTTTCCATGCAACTGTAATATTTGATTGAATAAATAATATATTGAGAGTTATTTAACATTAAGGAGTAATTACATTCATTTTATATTACATTTGGTTACATTTTATTACATTTATAAGTTACATCTGGCCCTCAGAGGACAGCCAATATGCCAATGTGGCCCTCGGCCAAAATTAGTTTGACACCCCTGGTCTAATATATACCCACTAACAATATGCTCAGATAAAGCAAAGACACAAGTGGTACTTGCACTAGCAGGTCTTAATATAATATAACATAATATAATATAATCTTATAAAATACTGTAAATATAGATTGGGGTGGATTTCCCGAAAGCTTCGTAACGCTAAGATCTTCGTTAACTAGTACTTAAGATTTATCTTTAATCAAAGAGTATTTCCTAAACCCTTATGTAACTAAAGTACTATGTAAACTTGCTTGCAAATGAATGACTAACCCGACCCAATCAGTATTCTGAAAGTACTTCTTTAAGCAGCTTGTGCATTATATCATATATCATATATCATATCATATCATATCATATCATATCATATCACATCATAACATAACATAACATTACATAACATATCATGTATGTATGTATGTAACATATCGTTCATTTTACTCAAACACCTATAAATAAGAACATTAAAGAAACTGATCATTTTGAAGTGGTCTCTTATTTTTTTCTTATTTAGTCATATGTGTCTTTTGGAGTATTTTATCAATGGCTGTTTGTTATTTGAATTTAAGAATATGTATAATGATCGTGATTACAACACATTTCTATGTTTTTGGGTGTAATAGTGAATAAATACTGTATTTTTGGCAGTGTTGAATCAATGTTTGTTGTTCGATTAAGTGCACTATTTCGGGGGAGGAGTCAGCAAAGACGATCTTTAAACTTGTTCGTTCATTTTCGCTTTGCAAAGCTGTTTGGGAAACACTCGCAGAACTGGCTCGTTCTTTACTCACATCATTCGTTAGATTGTTCATTATTGGCTAATATTGATAGTTTACGGGAAACCCAACCTATAACAATTACAATTGTTTTGTAGTTGCATTGTTGTTGCATCAAGGTATGTTCTTAATTTACCCAGCTATTAAAACACTCACCGATGTGATTTGCCCCTGCACAGTTACAAAGTCTTTTGTAGACCTGACCTCATCCAGTTGTGTCATAATGCTTGATGGGCATAGTAGCTTCTGTGCCTTGTCCAGAACTTCTTTTTCTACAGGCATGTTATTTGTCCTGAAGATTTGGGTGTTGGCATTAATGAATGCCTTCTGATTTTTTAATCCAAGATTTCTAAAAATATATGTATGGTCAAGGGCCACTTTGTCCTCATTTTCTTCTGTCAGTGTTAGGCTATACACTGATGACCCATCTGTGAGTGCTCAGAAGTGTTTTGTTTTAAGGTCAGCTGAGACAGACCCTTCAAAACTGAAACAGGTTGCAATTGACTGCGCATTTTTTGCCACACATTTCAGTCTAATGGACCCTCCTCTTTGGTAGGGCGAGGCTCTTCCGAAGTTTTGCTCCATCTAAAAAAAAAAAAAACATATACACATAACTCATAATGTCTACATTACAATTCAGGGTCAGAGAGTAGACTGGGTGCACAAGAATCTCAAGCCATTTTAGCTAGAAGTGCACAATTTAATAATAATAATTAATAATAATAATAATAATAATTATTAAAGATAATTGTTAAAGAATCCACATGCTGAGAATGAGGCTGTGTTTTTTTTTTTTTTTTAGCAATTTTTTAGCAATTAAAAAATTATAGTGAGGTACATTCTTGCTAAACTGCTTAGTCTACACAGTTTAAGTTATGAGTTATAACTAGCTACATTAGCTAGCCTAGCTTTAATTTAACTAGCTAGCCTAGCTTTAAGTTAACCAGTCTAGCTTTAATTTAACTAGCTAGCGTAGTTTTAAGTTAACTAGCTACCTTTACTTTAATTTAACTAGCTAGCCTATTTTTAAGTTAACTAGCTACCTGTGCTTCAATATAACTAGCTAGCCTAGCTTTAATTTAACTAGCTAGCCTAGCTTTAATTTAACTAGCTAACCTTTCATTTAATTTCATTAGTTTATTCATTAGTTTTCATTTAATTATCTAGCCTAGCCTTAAGTTAACTAGCTTCCTTTGCTTTAATTTAACTAGCTAACCTAGCTTTAACTAGCTAACCTAGCTTTAATTAGCTAACCTAACATTAATTTAACTAGCTAACCAAGCTTTAAATGGCTAACCTAGCTTTAATTTAACTAGCTAACCTAATTTTAATTTTACTGGCTAACCTAGCTTTAATTTAACTAGCTAGTCTAGCTTTAAGCTAAATAAATAGCTGAGCTTTATTTTAACCAGCTAAAATACCTTTAATTTAACTAGCTAACGTAACTTTAAGGGGAACTAAGTTTGCTTTAAGTTAACTAGCTACCTTTGCTTTAATTAAACTAACTAATCTAGGTTTAAGTTAACTAGCTAACCTAGCTTTAATTTAACTAGCTAGCCTAGCTTTAAGTTAACTGGCTAACCTAGCTTTAATTTAACTAGCTAACCTAGCTTTAATTTAACTAGCTAACCTAACTTTAATTTAACTGGCTAGCCTAGCTTTAACTAACTAACCTAGCTTTAACTAGCTAACCTAGCTTTAAATTTAACTAGCTAAGCTAACTTTAATTTAACTAGCTAGCTTAGTTTTAAGTTAACTAGCTACCTTTGCTTTAATTTAACTAGCTAGCCTAGCTTTAAGTTAACTAGCTAACCTACCTTTAATTTAACTAGCTAATCTAGCTGTAATTTAACTAGCTAACCTAGCTTTAAATTAACTAGCTAACCTAGCTTTAATTTAACTAGCCAACCTAGCTTAAATTTAACTAGCTAACCTAGCTTTAATTAAAATAACTAACCTAGGTTTATGTTAACTAGCTAACCTAGCTTTCATTTAACTAGCTAGCCTAGCTTTAAGTTAACTAGCTAGCTTAGCTATATTTTATCTATCTAAAATACCTTTAATTTAACTAGCTAACGTAGCTTTAAGGGGAACTAGCTTCCTTTGCTTTAAGTTAACTAGCTACCTTTGCTTTAATTAAACTAACTAATCTAGGTTTTAGTTAACTAGCTAACCTAGCTTTAATTTAACTAGCTACATTTGCTTTAAGTTAACTAGCTACATTTGCTTTAATTAAACTAGCTAACCTAGCTTTAATTTAACTTGCCAGCCTAGCTTTAAGCTAAATAGCTAGCTGAGCTTTATTTTAACCAGCTAAAATACCTTTAATTTAACTAACTAACATAGCTTTAAGGGGAACTAGCTAACCTAGCTTTAATTTAACTAGCTAACCTAGCTTTAATTTAACCAGCTAACTTGGCTTTATTTTAACTAGCTAACCTAGCTTTAATTTAACTAGCTAGCCAAGCTTTAAGTTAACTAGCTAATCTAGCTTTAATTGAACTAGCTACCTTTTTTATTATTTAACTAGCTAACCTAGCTTTAATTGAACTAGCTACCTTTGCTTTAATTTAACTAGTTACATTTCCTTTAAGTTAACTAGCTACCTTTGCTTTAATTTAACTAGCTAACCTAGCTTTAATTTAACTAGCTAGCCAAGCTTTAATTTAACTTGCTAACCTAGCTTTAATTGAACTAGCTACCTTTGCTTTAAGTTAACTAGCTATCTTCTCTATTATTTAACTAGCTAACCTAGCTTTAATTGAACTAGCTACCTTTGCTTTAAGTAAACTAGCTACCTTCTCTATTATTTAACTAGCTAACCTAGCTTTAATTTAACTAGCTAACCTAGTTTTAATTTTAACTAGCTAACTGTGATAGAAACTATGATACTGATGGAATTCTTTAATGTTGATTTTCTTCTGAACTTTAAACCTACCTTTATGTGTTTTTGTATTTTTTCAGTCACATAATAATTATTGAAATTAATAATTATTCAGTTTTAGAAGGAGTATATGATACTTTTTTAAAAATTAACGTCTGTTGATAGGGAAAGATTTCATGTAAACATAGGACAAGTTCTTGTAAAATGACAGCAATAGTTGTTAATTATAGTAAATTTATAGTAAATAAAGTAACATTTTTTTTAAATGTAAAAATGCAAGGTGGCCAAGGCAAGCCATTTTAGCCTAAAATCACACATTTCAGATATTACCTCATTCCCTCATTGTATTTCTGACTAGGCATATGTTACAGTTGATTTACATTTTCACTAGTAAAATCTTCAGTTACAGTCATTACTACTAATACAAAGTAAACTAGACATATTGATTTACATGGAATTATATTATCTCTTGTCTAGAATCATTTTATTTCTAGTGGTAATTGTAATTGCAGATATTTATTTCATTTTTACTAGTAAAAACTTTTTAAAATATTATGAACATTAAAACCTGAGTTGTAGCAATCTGAAATTCAATTATGAAGATCTAAAACAGCACATATACAAAATGCACATTTCTAGTGAAAGGTAGTCAGAATTAATTTACAGATATAATTTTTACTAGTTAGAATTACAGTGAAGAAATATGTAACTGGAGTTCTTACTAATTACTAATTAAAAACCCACTGAATAAGATGAATAACTTGTAGCCTACCTTGAAAAATGCAGTGTAGGAGAGTGGATTAAACCTTTCTTCCTGCAGTCTCTTGTGAAGTGAAGTTTTCTTTCTGAGGTAAACATACTCTAAACAGATTTTGTTTATATTTATAGTTATACTTAGGCAAGGATTGTTTTTTTGGTTGCTGGGGGAGAATGATTGGTGACATGTATAACAACATACCAGGAGCAGGGGACGAAAAAATAAAAAGGGCACCAATGTACCCTGTCTGTTAGCATCAAATAGAGTATGTCATTATAAGGCTACTACTAGGGCATCACATTACATTTAATCCACTGGTTGACACTTCGTTAGAGGGACACCTGGGTAACTGGGCCCTTTATCATGTTCTCTCACCTGTAGGAGAACCCTTTACAGCATCACACCCCATTTCTTTACTGGAAAGGTCTCCTTTGGGACACTGTGTAATAGGGGTTGCATAGAAGGCACTTCATTACACCCTTTCTACTGGAAGGCTATGGAGGACCAAAACTGTCAAAATAAAGTGTAAATATATATATATATATATATATATATATATATATATATATATATATATATATATATATATATATCTTAATAATTCGTTATTTATGGGTTTCTTTATTAAGATATGTGTAATTTTTCTTTTGATTAATTTATTTATTTTCATAACTATTCATTTCTGCATTCGTTTATTTTCCAATTTATTTATTTATGCATTCATTTATTTCCCGATTTATGCATTCATTTATTTCCCAATTTATTTATTTCTGTATTTGTTTTATTTCCCAATTTATTTATTTCAGCATTCTGTCAGGTCTCTAGGATCTCCTCTCACACACCCGAACTCTATTTCCCAAAATCCCACTGGCCATGACGTCACCGTCAGCCGCTCACTCTCACCCAATCGCGTTACGCTCCCCGTTCAGAGTCACCTGTATTCTAAGAAGTTCCGGTTCATAGTAATTCCATGTTTTGTATATATAGGGTTCGGTTAACGTCTGTTCTTCGCGAGGTATTGCCGACTCATGTTGCGTACTGAGCGTTATTCCAAACCCTTTTCTGTCTGCCCTTTTGTTATGATCTTTTTGCCTGTATTACGGATTTTGCCTTTTGTCTTTGCCCTTATTGGATTTGTTATATTATCGGACTGTCTCTCTGGCTTTGGATCTTGGACTGTCTCCTGTATTACGATTCCTGCTTCCAGTGTGAGTCTTATTCAACCTGTTCTCTGGCTGTGGTATTCTGTTTACAACTCTGTAAATAAACCCGCCTTTACCTTTTACTCGGCGTGCGTCTCTCCTACCTGTCTGGCGTTACACATTCATTTATTTCCCGATTTATTTATTTATGCTTTCATTTATTTCCAAATTTATTTATTTCTGTTTTCCTTGTCCCTATATGATAATGAAAGGGTGTTTTCTTTTATATACAGGCTGAGCATTCAAGCCCAGAGAGAGAGGAGCTAATCTGGGGTGGGTTTCCCGAAAACGATCAATCTTAGGGAATAACGAACGAACTAACGAATGACGTGAGTAAAGAACGAGCCAGTTCTGCGAGTGTTTCCCAAAGAGCTTCGCAAAGTGAAAATTAACGAACAAGGTTAAAGAACGTCTTTGTTGACTCCTCCTCCGACACAGCGCGCTCAATCGATCCACAAATATCGATTCAACACTGCATATATGCAGTATTTATTCACTATTAGACCATAAAAACGTAGAACTGTGTTGTAATCATCAACATTATACATATTCTGAAATTTAAATTACAAAAGGATGTACTTTGGCATTAATAAAATACTCCTAAAGATACACATGACTAAATAAATAATAAAAATCTAATCTATTTTAAAACATTAAACTTTTCTTACTTTTTTAAAATTATTATAGTTAATATATATTATATTAATAGATATTATACTAATATTATTAATAGTAATATTGATAGTAATATTAATGTATTATTATTATTATTATTATTATTATTATTATTATGAATAATTATATAAAAATAATATAAAATGTATAAAAAATAAATTATATAAAAATAATATAATAATACTTATACGTATGTATATAAAAATATGTTTTATATACACTCTATGAGGCTCCTGCTCATCCTAAATAACTCAGTTGAGTTTAGGTCAGGGGATTGTGAAGGCCATGCACCTTTTTGTTTACTAGACAATTCCATATGCGTCAATTAATCGTTTTCATGGTTTTAATATTAATCGCCAATGTAAAAAAATAAAAAATAAAATAATTAAATGAGACGTGTCCAACTTTTGACTGGTACTTATATATTTGCGAGTTGACACACCCCAGAGTTTGCCCAGATGAACGGCCACAATGTTGGTTAGAAGCACCTGAATAAGGAATATTATTAAATATTACCTGCACATTCACCGATACCCTTTACAATACGTATAGGTGGGATTAAAGACACCGCAGGCGTCCCCTGCACCGGACCTACTTTGCAGCTTTGCTTAAACCGTGAGCATCATCTGCAGGAATTCACTGATTGCATTTCTTGCAGCATTAATGTCAAGAACTCCAGCATCGCTAATTTTAATGATTTATTCGTGGGTTTGATTGGTCAATTCCAATATGCCCAGTTATACTACAAGCCACAGACAAAGTTGGCATTATAATATAATATAACATAACATAACATAATATAATAATATTGATAATTATATAATAATATAATTGATTATAATTAATAGTAATATAATATAATATAATTGTTCAACCACGGAAATAATATTTTTTCTTCTTCAAAATTGGCGGTCCCTGGTGTTTAAGGTGCTGAACTGCAAGTCGAGATCCCCTAAAGAAGCTCTTTAAGAATAACGACTGGGTCAGAGCACTCGTTAATCTGCGAGTGAGTTTACGTAGTACTTTAGTTACGCACGGGTTTGGGAAACACTCTTTAATTAACGATCAATCTTAAGTACGAGTTAACGAAGTTCTTAGCGTTACGAAGCTTTCGGGAAACCCACCCCTGAGTAGAAGAGTCCAGAAGCTGAAATGTCAGGGAGAGGTTCGGTATCTGATCTGCTCAGAGAAGCAGCTGCTTATGCTGCTCGCCTCAAAGAACTGGATCAGAGTATGTTTTACGATCTAAGTGATCTTTATTAAATAATCTTCCACGTTACCAAAGTTACCTCCAAAAGAGCAAGATATGTACAATCGATCCAGGGTATCTGACATCTATCAACCAATAGGAATGCTTAAACACTGTGACATCATTGTTAGACAGCCCCTTCATTATCACATAAGGACAAGGAAAAACAGAAATAAATAAATCAGAAAATAAATAAATACAGAAATAAATACACAGGAAATAAATAAATACATAAATAGGTAAATTAGGAAATAAAGGAATACAGAAATAAATAGTTATGTAAATAAATTAACAAATTAATCAAAAGAAAAAGTAAACAATGTTAATAAAGAAACCTATACATAACAAATTATTAAGTTATTTATTTTTATGTATATGTATTTATTTTTATATAAATAATAATTATTCTTAACGGTTTTAATCACCATAGTACTTTTACTGAGTGCTTTACATATGTTTTTATTTATTTATTTACTTTTAATTGTGTCCGTTTTGGTCCTCCATAGAAGGCCAGCAAGGCACAACATTTCTTGATCTAGAGCTCATCAAAAATGGTTAGTGGGTACTTAATCACTCCCCACCAGGAAGGCAACCAATTATTCCAAATTTTCCTGACAAATAATTGTCCTGTGATTTACACAATTTATTCTATGGTCAAACTTGATTTCATAATTCACTGAAATACATTTAAAACATGGCGCAAGATAACCACAATATACATTGAAACATTAAAAGTGCTATATTCAAATACAAAACAGAGAACTTTAAATATATATGAATTGCTTCCAACGTGGATTCTATGAATTTTGTTATAATATTACAAAAGCCCTGACTGTGTTCACTGAAATCATGTAATACTAAAAGTTAAAACAATTTAGATAACAAATAGAAGTAAAGTAAAGAATTTCTGACATTAAAATTGATAGACCATTTATTAATTGCTTAGAAACAGCATCTAATAGGTTCACAATCTATATTATATAATTTAATGTAGTGGTTACCTTAGAAATAAACAAATTACAAAATTATTACAAAAATCAATTGCTAGGTAACAAAAATAGTAATACTATCCAGAATATCTTTATATTGAACACTTTTTTATACTGGAAATGGCATTCTTTGGTAAACTGATCATGAAGGAGCTTGTCCAGTACTTGTCCAGGAGCTTTCCCTACTTCACAGTGGATGGCTCTGCCCTGCTGTACTTTTGTTGCATGGCATCTGTGTTGTTGGCTTTAATGAGTCCTCTTTTTCTGTAAGATGCAGCAATGAGACCTGTTACATTTTGCAATGTTCTGTCATTTTTAGCAAATGCCATTTGATGTAAATGTAAACTTTACAGTATAATGAGGTGTCTTCTATTCCCTGAACATCATAAAAACAGTGAGTACAAGAGCAATACAACATGTCTTATATACCAAATGTTTATTTTTGATTTTTGTGTGTCTTTCTGTGGTGTTCAGTGGTGGTATGTGTCACATATTTATAAACATTTTGAAAAAGAAAAAAATCTAAATTGCGTTAAAACAAACATTTCTTGTGTAACATTTCTAGCAAGCAAACAATACAGAAAGCAATAAAATTACTTTATACAACAGTTAGCTCTGACTTCAGTAGGGCTGCAGCTATCGATTCTTTTTGTAATCGGGTACTCTACTGAAAAATCGATTCGATTAATCGAGTAATCGGATAAAACATGTTTTTTGTTAAAGAGCAATTAAAAAGGAATTTTACTCAATAATGAATGACCAATTGGTTTCCTTTTTTAGATAAGTTATATTTTTAAATTCACAACATTTCCAAATTGCAAATGCAAATAAATAAAACACAATAAATAAATAAATACCACAATAAAAAAATAAATTGAATTACATTACTTTCACATTTGGATTTCTTGTAAATAACAAATATAGGGTATAAATCAATAAAAAAGGCATAAACATCGTCTTTGTGTTGTGCATCTTAGCTTCTGAGACGTTGTCAGTTCTGCCAGTGTTGGATCAGTGTGCTGCATTCTTTTACCACCAAGCCGCTTCTCCAAAATATATCAGGACCTGTGCAATAATTGTGACACACAAGTATTACAAATGTTGCTTTTTTCTTTATTTATATGTTGGACTATTTGGGTCTAATTACATCACTAAGACTAATAACTCTAATAATAAGTTCATGGCCGTGCATTTATTAAGATTGACACCTATCGCATTGGGGCACATTAGACACTAGTGGTAATCAATATTTTACTCAATAAATAAGAGACACACTTCCTTATATGAACAACAGTGTTCATACTTTTTTGTCTCACTGGCCAAATGTACTCTTAGATGAAGAAATCAAGCATTTAGTTTCCAGCCAAAGTAACTTCAGTTTAGCTAACTTTTAACATTTTTATTGTTTATATTCTGAACTCCACAGCGCTGTGTTTACTGTTTACATAAAGCCTGTATGAACTCTGTTCTAATAAACTAACCACACATTATAGACAGTGCTTCTATTAATTCACACTCCAAAGCGCTGTCGTTTTGTTATTAATTCACATTAATGTTAATCTCATTGATTTATTATAAGTTATATTTACCTTCTCTCTCGGCGTCCTCGCGTCTCGGGTGTCCTCGGCTCAGATGGTGCAGCATTAAAATGCGCTGTTTTGGCACTGCACCGAGTACAGGTCACAGTTCGAACATAAAATGCTTTTATTCCTTTAAAATCGCTGTTTTCTCTCGCCACTTCCATTTTTGCCGCTGCTCAAACCTCCGTCTCCTTGTTCCCGGGCAGGGTGACGTAACGCTGAGCGCGTTGTCAAAATAAAAGTCGCGAAAATACCACGCGCTGAGTTTATTAATTAAATAAACGATTACTCGAGGCACAGAAAATTAATCGATCAATTTTGTGAATCGAGTTACTCGATTTACTCGAGTAATCGTTTCACCCCTAATATATATGTACATACATATATATATATATATATACATATATATATATATATATATATATATATATATATATATATATATATATATATATATATATATAATGTATGTATGTATATATATATATATATATATATATATATATATATAATATATATATATATTTTTTTTAACCAACCAGAATATGGTTTGTACTTTATACACGCTGTGAAGCTCCAGCTCATCCTAAATCACCATCTCAGTTGGGTTTAGCTCAGGGACTTGTGAATTGTGTGGGCCATGCACCTTTTCATTTACTAGATAATTGCATATGCGTCAATTAATCATTTTCATATTCATCTACAAGGTAGAAAATGAATAAAAAAATAAAAAAAAACATTGAATGAGATGTGTCCAAACTTTTGACTGGTATTTATATATTTGCGATCTGACACACCCCAGAGTTTGCCCAGATGAACGACAACAATGGTGGTTAGAAGTACCTGATTATAAAATTATATTAAATATTACCTGCACATTCACCGATACCCTTTAGGATACGTGTAGGTGTGATTAAAGACAGAGCAGGCGTCCCGTGCACTGAACCTACAATACCAGGATTTTTCCCAATAGCATGGAAAAACATATTGTGGTGCTGTAATTCCTGGGCTGGTGGTAATTGTATATAGTTGTGTGTTTTCCACAGTAACAGCCTGATTACAGAATCCACGGACTTGGAGACTTTGCAGCTTTGCTTAGACCGAGAGCATCATCTGCAGGAATTCATTGATTGCAATCCTTGCATCAGTAATGTTCCAATTCCAGTATGCCCAATTAGACTACAAGCCACAGACAAAGTTGGCATTATGATATAATATATTACAGTATAATATAATATAATATAATATAATAAAATTGATTATAATTAATAATAATATAATATAATTGAGTCACAGAAGAAATATTTTTTCCCTCAAAATTGGCGGTCCGTGGTGTTTAAGGTGCTGAACTGCACTCTGTAGTAACCACCTGGAATACATTAGCAACTTCCTAGCAACCAAATCAAATCAAATTTATTTGTATAGCGCTTTTTACAACAGGTGTTGGCACAAAGCAGCTTTACAGAAACATAATTAGAAGACAAAGAATCAGGCAAAACATTAAACATAGAAAATACAGAATACAGAACCCCCAGTGAGTGCGGAGGCAAGGAAAAACTCCCTCAGATCTGCAGGAGGAGGAAGAAACCTTGGGAGGACCAAGACTCACATTTAAGGGGGGACCATCCTACCACTGGTCAAACAGCTTTTAAATTGAAATTTAAAAAGTCTGTTATACATCCACACAGGTTTTATATATTCAGGAGTGTAATAGCGCGCCACTAATGGCTTGGATGTAAACTGTAGTGGAGAATAAGATGGACGATGAGCAGCTGATCTGTGGTGGTGGTGGAGAAGAGCTGACTTCAGAAACTTCCATCAGTCTGGCCGGACAGGAGACGCGAGAGCCTGAGGGTCCAACATCGGTATCGGGTCAGACAGGCGGGTAGTCAGTAACTCAGAGGAAGGCAGAGAGATGGAATTAGTTTTGACTGGATTTATGTAAAACGGAGAATATTAAAACATTATCAGAGTGTGGCTAATGACTCCGGCAGAACTGAATAAAACAGCCTAACTAAAGGCAGAGAGCCAGAAGGTAACATAGACATGGAGGCTCCCTGAAACACTGGCATCCACCCACTCCACCGTCCACAAACCTGAGTTACCGTGTGCAGTGGGAGAACAACAGCATCAGCATCTCAGTTTACCCACAATTCCCTCTGTCCATGAACCCCTGAATCTGCAGCCTTATCTAAAGGAAAAAACATTAATTACCAAAAGCAAAACTAAACAAGTAAGTTTTCAGACTTAAAGATTGAGACTGTGTCTGAGTCCCAAACATATTCGGGGAGATTATTCCAGAGTTGAGGCGCTTTATAAGAGAAAGCTCTTCCTCCTGCAGAGCTCCTCTGAATTTTAGGTACTACTAAGAAACCAGCACCCTGAGATCTAAGTAATCGTGGTGGTTCATATTAGGAGATGAGGTCTCGCAAATACTCAGGAGCAAGCCCATGTAGGGCTTTATACGTTAACAGGAGAATTTTATAGTCTATGCGGAATTTGACTGGAAGCCAGTGCAGTGCTGACAGGACTGGACTAATATGGTCAAATTTTCTAGTTTTAGTAAGGACCCTGGCTGCAGCATTTTGAACTAGCTGAAGTTTATTTAAGTTACGGCAGGAACATCCAGACAGTAGCGCATTACAATAATCTAGCCTTGAGGTAATGAAGGCATGGACTAATTTTTCTGCGTCATGCAGTGATAGGGCATTTCTTAGCTTGACAATATTACGTAGGTGTAGAAAAGCTGTTCTAGTAACATTAGATATGTGTTTATCGAATGCTAGATCTGAATCTATGGTCGGCGGCTGTAAGTAGATCGTTTGTTATTTTAACTAAAGCTGTCTCAGTGCTATGATGAGGCCTAAATCCAGATTGAAATTTCTCATAGATTTGGTTTATTTGCAGGTAAGAGCAAAGTTGTTGGGCCACAGCTTTTTCTAAAATCTTAGAAATAAACGGTAAGTTTGAAATAGGTCTATAGTTAGACAGTACAGTAGGATCAAGATTTAGTTTTTTGATCAGAGGTTTAATTACAGCTGTTTTAAAGGCTTTGGGTGCATGGCCCAGGGTGAGCGATGAGTTTTCTATCATTAACAGATGTTTAATTATATCTGGTAGTACCTGCTTTAATAAATTTTGTGGGAACTGCATCAAGTGTGCAGGTTGTGCTGTTTGAAGAGGAGATAATTTTCTCTAGTTCTAGCTGTGGAAGTGGGTTAAAGACTTCCAACCTAACTTCAGTAACAGGGTTTTGTTCTAGATCAGCCAGACCAGATGACAGAGAGGATGTAATATTTATCTGTTTAATTTTATCCCGAATGTTTTCAATTTTACTATTGAAGAAGTCCATAAAATCGTTGCTGGTGTGAATGGCTGGAATCTGAGGTTCAGTACCTGTCTGGTTTTTAGTTAATTTGGAAATAAGGAGAGCTCTAGGATTATTTTTATTTATCTTGATCTGTGAGGCCAGATATGCTGAGCGGGCTTTATTAAGTTCTTTTCTATATTTAACAAGACTGTCTTTCCACGCAGAGTGAAACACTTCCAGTTTAGTTGATCGATATTTACGCTCTAAATTTCGTACTAACTGCTTTAAGGTACGAGTTTGATCATTGTACCACGGTGCGAGCTTTTTCTGTCTCTCTATTTTATGTTTAAGGGGTGCTACAACATCTAAGGTAGAGCGAAAGGTATTTTCTAAACTTTCGGTTAGTTTGTCTAGTTCTACTGGGTCTACAGGTGAATACATTAGAGTTGATAAATCGGGAAGCTTATCTGTAAATTGTTGGGCTGTAAAAGGCGTAATTGAACGTTTTACAGAGTAGCTAGGGGATGTACATATATTATGACTAAGATGTAATTTAAATGAAATAAGGTAATGATCTGAAATTGCGGAGGTTTGAGAACGAATATTCAGGTTATCTATGCTCACACCCAGGGTCAAAACTAAATCCAGAGTATGATTACAGTAATGAGTAGGTCCTGTTATATTTTGAATAATACCAACTG
The DNA here is from genome assembly GCF_023375975.1 of Astyanax mexicanus. Lineage (NCBI taxonomy): Eukaryota > Metazoa > Chordata > Actinopteri > Characiformes > Acestrorhamphidae > Astyanax > Astyanax mexicanus. The sequence continues at coordinate 14,814,147 of NC_064417.1, forward strand.
AGTCTAAAATCGATGTGAATGCCTTTTTTAATGGATCATCCAATTTTTCGAAATGAATATTGAAGTCTCCAAATATAATTACTTTATCACTACTTACTGCTAAGTCTGTGACAAAATCACTAAATTCTTTTAAAAATTCTAAATAGGGCCCTAGTGGTCTGTAGATATTAATTAAGGAAAATGCATTCTTTTTTGTAACTGGATTAATTATACTGGTGTTTCTGATTGCTAACTAAGGTACTTCGGAAAAGTATGCAGACCCCACCTCCTCTACCGGACAATCTCGGATTGTGTATATAATTATAGCCTGCAGGGGTGGCTTCATTCAATGCTACATATTCATTTGGCCTAATCCAGGTTTCTGTCAGACACAGAATATTGAATTTCTGATCAGTTATGATTGCATTCACTAGAACTGCTTTTGAATTTAGAGATCTAATATTAAGTAAACCAATCTTTAGGTTTGAAGTGTTAGTACTACAGTCTGGATATGATTGTTTAATATAAGTTAAGTTATTTAGATTGACTGTTTTAGTTTTTTGATGTTTTTTGTTTGACTCGGGGGACAGACACAGTCTGAATACATTGGTATCTTGGTAATGTCTCTTTGCAGCTCGCAGACGGTTGGTTAAGCCTCTCTGTCTGCGGCCTGGTCCCGGCTCTGGATTGTCAGCAGCTTCTAAGCACTTAGCAACCACTTTAGAAACTATAGCAACTCCCTAGCAACCAGTTAGCAACACCTTAGCAACCACCAGGAAAACGTTAGAAACTGCCTAGCAACAGCTTAGCAACCACTTTAGAAATGAAAGCAACTGTCTAGCAACCACTGTTGGCAACTGCCTAGCAACTACTTTAAAGATGATGGCAACTGCCTAGCAACCAGTTAGCAACACCTTAGCAACCACCTGGAAAATGTTAGAAACTGCCTAGCAACAACTTAGCAACCATGTGGAAAACATTAGCAACTGCCTAGCAACCATTTAGCAACCATGTAAAATATGTTAGCAACTGCCTAGCAACCACTTAACAACCACTTTAGAAAAGATAGCAACTGCCTAGCAACCAGTTAGCAACACCTTAGCAACCACCTGGAAAACGTAAGCAACTGCCTAGCAACCACTTAGCAACCATGTGGAATACGTTGGCAACTGCCTAGCAACTACTTTAAAAATGATAGCAACTGCCTAGCAACCAGTTGGCTACACCTTAGCAACAACCTGGAAAACGTTAGCAACTGCCTAGCAACCCCGTAGCAACCACTTTAGAAATGATAGCAACTGCCTAGCAACCAGTTAGCTACACCTTAGCAACCACCTGTAAAATGTTAGCAATTGCCTAGCAACCGCCTATCAACCACTTAGCAATCATGTGGAATAGGTTAGCAACTGCCTAGCAACCAGTTAGCAACACCTTAGCAACCACCTGGACAATGTTACTTAGCAACCACTTAGCAACCATGTGGAATATGTTAGCAACTGCCTAGCAACCACTTATTAACCACTTTAGAAATTATAGCAACTGCCTAGCAACACCTTAGCAACCACCTGGAAAATATTAGAAACTGCATAGCAACCACTTAACACCCTTGTGGAATACGTTAGCAATTGTCTAGCAACCAGTTAGCAACAGCTTAGCAACCACCTGGAATATGTTAGCAACTGCCTAGCAACTACCTAGCAACCACTTACTTTATAAGACAATTATTAGCTTTCCACAATGTTAGGACTGTTTTTTGGACTTTAACATTTAGCCGAAAGTCAACAGCATAGCAAATACAATATGTTAGCAACTGCCTAGCAACTGCTTAGCAACCACTTTAGAAACGATAGCAACTGCCTAGCAACCACTTAGCAACACCTTAGCAACCACTAGGAAAACGTTAGCAACTGCCTAGCAACCACTTAGCAACCACTTTAGTAATGATAGCAACTGCCTAGCAACCACTTAGCAACACCTTAGCAACCACTAGGAAAACGTTAGCAACTGCCTAGCAACCACTTTAGGAATTATAGCAACTGCCTAGCAACCACTTAACAACATCTTAGCAACCACCTGGAAAATGTTAGCAACTGCCTAGCAACCACTTAGCAACCATGTGGAATATGTTAGCAACTGCCTAGCAACTGCTTAGCAACCACTTTAGAAACGATAGCAACGGCCTAGAAACCACTTAGCAACCACTTTAGAAACGATAGCAACTGCCTAGCAACCACTTAGCAACACCTTAGCAACCACTAGGAAAATGTAAGCAACTACCTATTAACCACTTTAGAAATTATAGCAACTGCCTAGCAACCACTTAACAACATCTTATCAGCCACCTGGAAAATGTTAGCAACTGCCTAGCAACCACTTAGCAACCATGTGGAATATGTTAGCAACTGCCTAGCAACTGCTTAGCAACCACTTTAGAAATGATAGCAACTGCCTAGCAACCAGTTAGCTACACTTTAGCCACCACTTGGAAAACGTTAGCAACTGCTTAGCAACCATGTGGAATACGTTAGCAACTGCCTAGCAACTGCTTAGCAACACCTAAGCAACCACCTGGAAAACGTTATCAACTGCCTAGCAAACGCTTAGCAACCACTTTAGAAATGATCACAACTGCCTAGCAACCACTTAGCAACCATTTTAACTTTTCAACGTTATTAGCGTACTTTTCCAAGCCAACTTAAAGTTCGTTCACGAACTTTGCCTTTTCTTGTTCTTCGTAATCTTCTTCTTATTAAGTTGGCTTGGAAAAGCCAACTTATTGTTCTTCGTAATCTTCTTCTTCTTATTATTATTATTATTCTCGCCACAATTTCTGTAACGCTACTCCTCCTACAGCTTTTAACGTAGAATCACGAAATTTTGCAGTATCGTAGTACCTATACCAACTTGCTTGTGCTTTTTGAAGCGATATATCGTACGGTTTTCGTAAAAACTTCGTAAACGTACGCATTTTTTTCCCATAGGAATGAATGGGGCGAAATTTTAAATGTCCGTAACCGCCACAATTTTTGACATACAAATACAAAAATCGGACGTTCTATAGACCTTACCGCGTTCTTTCCGAAAATGTAAACGTTTTGACGATACGTCGTACGGTTTTCGTACAATTGTCGTACAATTGTCGTACGAAGTTTTCCCATAGAAATGAATGGGGGGCCCAGAGTTCCATCTCACACACGAGCAGCTCTGCGCACGGAACCCCTTCTCTCCCCTGCTCCTCCAGTACTGTGAGTGTATGGAGGAGCTGCTGTATGGAGCAGCTATCAGTCAAAAGTTTGGACACCCCGGCACCCCAGCCAGGGTTTAGCAACCACCTATTAACTGCTTAGCAACCACCTGGAAAACGTTAGCAACTGCCTAGCAACCACTTAGCAACCACTTTAGAAATTATAGCAACTGCCTAGCAACCAGTTAGCAACACCTTAGCAACCACCTGGAAAACGTTAGCAACTGCCTAGCAACCACTTAGCAACACCTTAGCAACCACCTGGAAAACGTTAGCAACTGCCTAGCAACCACTTAGCAACCACTTTAGAAATTATAGCAACTGCCTAGCAACCACTTAGCAACACCTTAGCAACCACTAGGAAAACGTTAGCAACTGCCTAGCAACCACTTAGCAACCACTTTAGAAATTATAGCAACTGCCTAGCAACCAGTTAGCAACACCTTAGCAACCACCTGGAAAACGTTAGCAACTGCCTAGCAACCACTTAGCAACACCTTAGCAACCACCTCGAAAACGTTAGCAACTACCTAGCAACCACTTAGCAACCACTTTAGAAATTATAGCAACTGCCTAGCAACCACTTAGAAACACCTTAGCAACCACTGGGAAAACGTTAGCAACTGCCTAGCAACCACTTAGCAACCACTTTAGAAATTATAGCAACTGCCTAGCAACCAGTTAGCAACACCTTAGCAACCACCTGGAAAACGTTAGAAACAGCCTAGCAACAGCTTAGCAACCACTTTAGAAACGATAGCAACTGCCTAGCAACCACTTAGCAACACCTTAGCAACCACTAGGAAAACGTTAGCAACTGCCTAGCAACCACTTAGCAACCACTTTAGAAATTATAGCAACTGCCTAGCAACCAGTTAGCAACACCTTAGCAACCACCTGGAAAACGTTAGCAACTGCCTAGCAACCACTTAGCAACACCTTAGCAACCACCTCGAAAACGTTAGCAACTACCTAGCAACCACTTAGCAACCACTTTAGAAATTATAGCAACTGCCTAGCAACCACTTAGCAACACCTTAGCAACCACTGGGTAAACGTTAGCAACTGCCTAGCAACCACTTAGCAACCACTTTAGAAATGATAGCAACTGCCTAGCAACCAGTTAGCAACACCTTAGCAACCACCTGGAAAACATTAGCAACTGCCTAGCAACCACTTAGCAACACCTTAGCAACCACCTGGAAAACGTTAGCAACTGCCTAGCAACCACTTAGCAACCACTTTAGAAATGATAGCAACTGCCTAGCAACCAGTTAGCAACACCTTAGCAACCACCAGGAAAACGTTAGAAACAGCCTAGCAACAGCTTAGCAACCACTTTAGAAACGATAGCAACTGCCTAGCAACCACTTAGCAACACCTTAGCAACCACTAGGAAAACGTTAGCAACTGCCTAGCAACCACTTAGCAACCACTTTAGAAATTATAGCAACTGCCTAGCAACCAGTTAGCAACACCTTAGCAACCACCTGGAAAACGTTAGCAACTGCCTAGCAACCACTTAGCAACACCTTAGCAACCACCTCGAAAACGTTAGCAACTACCTAGCAACCACTTAGCAACCACTTTAGAAATTATAGCAACTGCCTAGCAACCACTTAGCAACACCTTAGCAACCACTGGGAAAACGTTAGCAACTGCCTAGCATCCACTTAGCAACCACTTTAGAAATGATAGCAACTGCCTAGCAACCAGTTAGCAACACCTTAGCAACCACCTGGAAAACATTAGCAACTGCCTAGCAACCACTTAGCAACACCTTAGCAACCACCTGGAAAACGTTAGCAACTGCCTAGCAACCACTTAGCAACCACTTTAGAAATGATAGCAACTGCCTAGCAACCAGTTAGCAACACCTTAGCAACCACCAGGAAAACGTTAGAAACAGCCTAGCAACAGCTTAGCAACCACTTTAGAAACGATAGCAACTGCCTAGCAACCACTTAGCAACACCTTAGCAACCACTAGGAAAACGTTAGCAACTGCCTAGCAACCACTTAGCAACCACTTTAGAAATTATAGCAACTGCCTAGCAACCAGTTAGCAACACCTTAGCAACCACCTGAAACGTTAGCAACTGCCTAGCAACCACTTAGCAACACCTTAGCAACCACCTGGAAAACGTTAGCAACGGCCTAGCAACCACTTAGCAACCACTTTAGAAATTATAGCAACTGCCTAGCAACCAGTTAGCAACACCTTAGCAACCACCAGGAAAACGTTAGCAACTGCCTAGCAACCACTTAGCAACCACTTTAGAAACGATATCAACTGCCTAGCAACCACTTACCAACACCTTAGCAACCACCTGGAAAACGTTAGCAACTGCCTAGCAACCACTTAGCAACCACTTTAGAAATGATAGCAACTGCCTAGCAACCACTTAGCAACCACTTTAGAAATGATAGCAACTGCCTCGCAACCACTTAGCAACCACATGGAAAACGTTAGCAACTGCCTAGCAACCACTTAGCAACCACTTTAGAAATGATAGCAACTGCCTAGCAACCACTTAGCAACGCCTAAACAACCACTAGGAAAACGTTAGCAACTGCCTAGCAACCACTTAACAACCACTTTAGAAACGATAGCAACTGCCTAGCAACCACTTAGCAACACCTTAGCAACCACTAGGAAAACGTTAGCAACTGCCTAGCAACAGCTTAGCAACCACTTTAGAAATGATAGCAACTGCCTAGCAACCACTTAGCAACCACTTTAGAAATGATAGCAACTGCCTAGCAACCACTTAGCAACCACATGGAAAACGTTAGCAACTGCCTAGCAACCACTTAGCAACCACTTTAGAAACGATAGCAACTGCCTAGCAACCACTTAGCCACACCTTAGCAACCACCTGGAAAACGTTAGCAACTGCCTAGCAACCACTTAGCAACCACTTTAGAAATGATAGCAACTGCCTAGCAACCACTTTAGAAATGATAGCAACTGCCTAGCAACCACTTAGCAACCACATGGAAAACATTAGCAACTGCCTAGCAACCACTTAGCAACCACTTTAGAAACAATAGCAACTGCCTAGCAACCACTTAGCAACGCCTAAACAACCACTAGGAAAACGTTAGCAACTGCCTAGCAACCACTTAGCAACCACTTTAGAAATGATAGCAACTGCCTAGCAACCACTTAGCAACCACATGGAAAACGTTAGCAACTGCCTAGCAACCACTTAGCAACCACTTTAGAAACGATATCAACTGCCTAGCAACCACTTACCAACACCTTAGCAACCACCTGGAAAACGTTAGCAACTGCCTAGCAACCACTTAGCAACCACTTTAGAAATGATAGCAACTGCCTAGCAACCACTTAGCAACCACTTTAGAAATGATAGCAACTGCCTAGCAACCACTTAGCAACCACATGGAAAACGTTAGCAACTGCCTAGCAACCACTTAGCAACCACTTTAGAAATGATAGCAACTGCCTAGCAACCACTTAGCAACGCCTAAACAACCACTAGGAAAACGTTAGCAACTGCCTAGCAACCACTTAACAACCACTTTAGAAACGATAGCAACTGCCTAGCAACCACTTAGCAACACCTTAGCAACCACTAGGAAAACGTTAGCAACTGCCTAGCAACAGCTTAGCAACCACTTTAGAAACGATAGCAACTGCCTAGCAACCACTTAGCAACCACTTAAGAAATGATAGTAACTGCCTAGCAACCACTTAGCAACACCTTAGCAACCACTAGGAAAACATTAGCAACTGCCTAGCAACCAATTAGCAACCACTTTAGAAATGATAGCAACTGCCTAGCAACCACTTAGCAACATCTTAGCAACCACTAGGTAAACGTTAGCAACTGCCTAGCAACCACTTTAGAAACGATAGCAACTGCCTAGCAACCACTTAGCAACACCTTAGCAACCACTAGGAAAACGTTAGCAACCACCTAGCAACCACTTAGAAACACCTTAGCAACCACCCCAGATACCATAGCAACACCTTAGCAACCACCTAGCAACACCCTAGCAACCACCTAGCGACACGTTAGCAACCACCCCGGATACCATAGCAACACCCTAGCAACCACGTAGCAAAATCTTAGCAACCACCCCAGATACTATAGCAACACCTTAGCAACAACCTAGCAACACCCTAGCAACCACCTAGCAACACCTTAGCAACTACCTGGTATATGTTAGCAATTGCCTAGCAACCAGTTAGCAATAGCTTAGCAACCACCTGGAAAACATTAGCAACTGCCTAGCAACAGCTTAGCAACCACTTCAGAAATGATAGCAACTGCCTAGCAACACATTAGCAATCAAAAGTTTAACCAAAAGTTTTACGATTTCAGCATTTGAACAAGCGTTTTTAGATTTCAGTGTTTAATCAAACGTTTTTTGATTTCAGCGTTTAACCAAACGTTTTTAGATTTCAGCGTTTAATCAAACGTTTTTAGATTTCAGCGTTTAACCAAATGTTTTTAGATTTCAGCGTTTAACCAAACATTTTTAGATTTCAGCGTTTAATCAAACGTTTTTAGATTTCAGTGTTTTTAGCATTTAGCCAAAAGTTAACAGCATATCAATGACTTCACACTCTTCAGACGGAAAAAGCTTAGCAACCATTTTAACTTTTTAACGTTATTAGCGTTCTTTTCCAAGCCAACTTAAAGTTCGTTCACGAACTTTGCCTTTTCTAGTTATTATTATTATTCTATTCACAAAATTTAATCGACTACTCCTCCTAGGGCTTTTAACGTAGAAACCTGAAACTTTACAGGATCGTCGGACCTATACCGGTTCAGGTTGCTTGTGCTTTTTGAAGCGATATATCGTACGGTTTTCGTAAAAACTTTGTAAACGTGAGCATTTTTTTCCCATAGGAATGAATGGGCGAGAATTTTGAACGGCTGTGAACGTCACAATTTTTGAGATACGAAGACGTAATTCGGCAGGTCTATAAAACTTACCGCATTCTTTCCGAAAATATGCTTTACGAAATGATACGACGTACGGTTTCCGTACAATTGTCGTACGAAGTTTTCCCATAGAAATGAATAGGGGGCCCAGAGTTCCATCTCGCACACGAGCAGCTCTGCGCACGGAACCCCTTCTCTCCCCTGCTCCTCCAGTACTGTGAGTGTATGGAGGAGCTGCTGTATGGAGCAGCTATCAGTCAAAAGTTTGGACACCCCGGCACCCCAGCCAGGGCTTTGCAACCACCTATTAACTGCTTAGCAACCACCTGGAAAACGTTAGCAACTGCCTAGCAACCACTTAGCAACAACTTAGCAACCACCTGGAAAACGTTAGCAACTGCCTAGCAACCAGTTAGCAACCACTAGGAAAACATTAGCAACTGCCTAGCAACCACTTAGCAACCACTTTAGAAATTATAGCAACTGCCTAGCAACCACTCAGCAACACCTTAACAACCACTAGGAAAACGTTAGCAACTGCCTAGCAACCACTTAGCAACCACCTTAGAATCAATAGCAACTGCCTAGCAAGCACTTAGCAACACCTTAACCACTAGGAAAATGTTAGCAACTGCCTAGCAACCACTTTAGAAATGATAGCAACAGCCTAGCAACCACTTAGCAACACCTTAGCAACCACTAGGAAAACGTTAGCAACTGCCTAGAAACCACTTAGCAACCACTTTAGAAATTAAAGCAACTGCCTAGCAACCAGTTAGCAACCACTTAGCAACCACTAGGAAAACGTTAGCAACTGCCTAGCAACCACTTAGCAACCACCTTCGAAACGATAGCAACTGCCTAGCAACCACTTAGCAACCACTTTAGAAATGATAGCAACAGCCTAGCAACCACTTAGCAACACCTTAGCAACCACTAGGAAAACGTTAGCAACTGCCTAGCAACCACTTAGCAACCAATTTAGAAATTATAGCAACAGCCTAGGAACCACTTAGCAACACCTTAGCAACCACTAGGAAAACGTTAGCAACTGACTAGCAACCACTTAGCAACCACTTTAGAAACACCTTAGCAACCGCATAGCAACACCTAAGCAACCACATAGCAACCACCTAGCAACACCTTAGCAACCACCCCAGATACCATAGCAACACCTTAGCAACCACCTAGCAACACCTTAGCAACCACCCTGTATATCATAGCAACACCCTAGCAACCACCTAGCAACACCTTAGCAACCACCCCAGGTACCATAGCAACACCTTAGCAACCGCATAGCAACACCTTAGCAACCACCTGGCAACACCCTAGCAACCAGCTAGCAACACCTTAGCAACCACCCCAGATACCATAGCAACAGCTTAGCAACCACCTAGCAACACCCTAGCAACCACCTAGCAAAACCTCAGCAACCACCCCGGATACCATAGCAACACCTTAGCAACCACCTAGCAACATCTTAGCAACCACCCCGGATACCATAGCAACACCTTAGCAACCACCTAGCAACATCTTAGCAACCACCCTGGATACCATAGCAACACCTTAGCAACCACCTAGCAACCACTTAGAAACACCTTAGCAATCACCCCAGATACCATAGCAACACCTTAGCAACCACCTAGCAACACCCTAGCAACCACCTAGCGACACCTTAGCAACCACCCCGGATACCATAGCAACACCCTAGCAACCACGTAGCACCACCCTAGCAACCACCTAGCAACACCTTAGCAACTACCTGGTATATGTTAGCAATTGCCTAGCAACCAGTTAGCAATAGCTTAGCAACCACCTGGAAAACATTAGCAACTGCCTAGCAACAGCTTAGCAACCACTTCAGAAATGATAGCAACTGCCTAGCAACACATTTGCAACCAAAAGTTTAACCAAAAGTTTTACGATTTCAGCATTTAAACAAGCGTTTTTAGATTTCAGTGTTTAATCAAACAATTTTAGATTTCAGCGTTTAACCAAACGTTTTTAGATTTCAGCGTTTAATCAAACGTTTTTAGATTTCAGCGTTTAACTAAATGTTTTTAGATTTCAGCGTTTAACCAAATGTTTTTAGATTTCAGCGTTTTTAGCATTTAGCATTTAGCCAAAAGTTAACAGCATATCAATGACTCTTCACACTCTTCAGACGGAAAAAGCTTAGCAACCATTTTAACTTTTTAACGTTATTAGTGTTCTTTTCCAAGCCAACTTAAAGTTCGTTCACGAACTTTACCTTTTCTAGTTAAGTTGGCTTGGAAAAGCCAACTTATTGTTCTTCGTAATCTTCTTCTTCTTATTAAGTTGGCTTGGAAAAGCCAACTTATTGTTCTTCGAAATCTTATTATTATTAAGTTGGCTTGGAAAAGCCAACTTATTGTTCTTCGTAATCTTATTCTACTTATTAAGTTGGCTTGGAAAAGCCAACTTACTGTTCTTCGTAATCTTCTTATTAAGTTGGCTTGGAAAAGCCAACTTACTGTTCTTCGTAATCTTCTTATTATTAAGTTGGCTTGGAAAAGCCAACTTATTGTTCTTCGTAATCTTCTTATTTTTTTTATTATTATTATTATTATTATTCTCGCCACGTTTTATAAACAACTACTCCTCCTAGAGCTTTCGAGCTAGAACCACAAAACTTCACACAATGGTAGAACTTATAGCCGCGGGGTGTGCTTGTGCTTTTTGGAGCGATACATCGTACGATTTTCGTAAAAACTTCGTAAACGTACGCCCTTTTTTCCATAGACAATGAACTAGAAGAATTTTGAATGGCTGTGAGCGTCACAATTTTTGAGATACGAAGACGAAATTCGGATGGTCTATAGAACTTAGTGAGTTCTTTCCGAAAATATGCTTTACGAAACGATATTTCGTACGGATTTCGTACAAATGTCGTACGAAGTTGCCCCATAGAAATGAATGGGGGGCCCAGAGTTCCATCTCGCACACAAGCAGCTCTGCGCACGGAACCCCTTCTCTCCCCTGCTCCTCCAGTACTGTGAGTGTATGGAGCAGCTATCACTCAAAAGTTTGGACACCCCGGCACCCCAGCCAGGTTTTAGCAACCACCTATTAACTGCTTAGCAACCACCTTAGCAACCACCTGGAAAACTTTAGCAACTGCCTAGCAACCACTTAGCAACCACTTTAGAAATGATGGCAACTGCCTTGCAACACCTTAGCAACCACCTGGAAAATATTAGAAACTGCCTAGCAACCACGTAGCAACCATGTGGAATAAATTAGCAACTGCCTAGCAACCAGTTAGCAACCACCTGGAAAACGTTAGCAACTGCCTAGCAACTGCTTAGCAACCACTTTAGAAATGACAGCAACTGTCTAGCAACCACTTAGCAACCATTTGGAATATGTTGGCAACTGCCTAGCAACTACTTTAAATTGATAGCAACTGCCTAGCAACCAGTTAGCTGCTGCCTTAGCAACTGCCTTAGCAACCACCCGGAAAACGTTAGCAACTGCCTAGCAACCACTTAGCAACCACTTTAGAAATGATAGCAACTGTCTAGCAACCACTTAGCAACCATGTGGAATACGTTAGCAACTGCCTAGCAACTACTTTAAAAATAATAGCAGCTGCCTAGCAACCAGTTAGCTACACCTTAGCAACCACCTGGAAAATGTTAGCAACTGCCTAGCAACCATTTAGCAACCACTTTAGAAATGATGGCAACTGCCTAGCAACCAGTTAGCAACACCTTAGCAACCACCTGGAAAACGTTAGCAACTGCCTAGCAACCACTTGGCAACTACTTAGCAACCATGTGGAATACGTTAGCAACTGCCTAGCAACCAGTTAGCTACACCTTAGCAACCACCTGGAAAAGGTTAGCAACTGCCTAGCAACCGCTTAGCAACCACTTTAGAAATGATAGCAAACTGTCTAGCAACCACTTAGCAACTATGTGGAATGTGTTGGCAACTGCCTAGCAACTACTTTAAAAATGATAGCAACTGCCTAGCAACCAGTTAGCTACACCTTAGCAACCACTTGGAAAACATTAGCAACTGCCTAGCAACCACTTAGCAACCACTTTAGAAATGATAGCAACTGCCTAGCAACCAGTTAGCTACACCTTAGCAACCACTTGGAAAACGTTAGCAACTGCCTAGCAACCACTTAGCAACCACTTTAGAAATGATAGCAACTGCCTAGCAACCACTTAGCAACACCTTAGCAACCACTAGGAAAACGTTAGCAACTGCCTAGCAACCACTTAGCAACACCTTAGCAACCACTAGGAAAACGTTAGTAACTGCCTTGCAACCACTTAGCAACCACTTTAGTAATGATAGCAACTGCCTAGCAACCACTTAGCAACACCTTAGCAACCACTAGGAAAACGTTAGCAACTGCTTAGCAACCACATTAGTAATGATAGCAACTGCCTAGCAACCACTTAGCAACACCTTAGCAACCACTAGGGAAACGTTAGAAACTGCCTAGCAACCACTTTAGAAATTATAGCAACTGCCTAGCAAACACTTAGCAACCATGTGGAATATGTTAGCAACTGCTTAGCAACCACTTTAGAACCGATAGCAACTGCCTAGCAACCACTTAGCAACACCTTAGCAACCACTAGGAAAACGTTAGCAACTGCCTAGCAACCACTTAGCAACCACTTTAGTAATGATAGCAACTGCCTAGCAACCACTTAGCAACACCTTAGCAACCACTAGGAAAACGTTAGCAACTGCCTAGCAACCACTTTAGAAATTATAGCAACTGCCTAGCAACCAGTTAGCTACACCTTAGCAACCACTTGGAAAACGTTAGCAACTGCCTAGCAACCACTTAGCAACCACTTTAGAAATGATAGCAACTGCCTAGCAACCACTTCGCAACACCTTAGCAACCACTAGGAAAACGTTAGCAACTGCCTAGCAACCACTTAGCAACACCTTAGCAACCACTAGGAAAACGTTAGTAACTGCCTTGCAACCACTTAGCAACCACTTTAGTAATGATAGCAACTGCCTAGCAACCACTTAGCAACACCTTAGCAACCACTAGGGAAACGTTAGAAACTGCCTAGCAACCACTTTAGAAATTATAGCAACTGCCTAGCAACCACTTAACAACATCTTAGCAACCACCTGGAAAATGTTAGCAACTGCCTAGCAACCACTTAGCAACCATGTGGAATATGTTAGCAACTGCCTAGCAACTGCTTAGCAACCACTTTAGAACCGATAGCAACTGCCTAGCAACCACTTAGCAACACCTTAGCAACCACTAGGAAAACGTTAGCAACTGCCTAGCAACCACTTAGCAACCACTTTAGAAATGATAGCAACTGCCTAGCAACCACTTAGCAACACCTTAGCAACCACTAGGAAAACGTTAGCAACTGCCTAGCAACCACTTAGCAACACCTTAGCAACCACTAGGAAAACGTTAGTAACTGCCTTGCAACCACTTAGCAACCACTTTAGTAATGATAGCAACTGCCTAGCAACCACTTAGCAACACCTTAGCAACCACTAGGAAAACGTTAGCAACTGCTTAGCAACCACATTAGTAATGATAGCAACTGCCTAGCAACCACTTAGCAACACCTTAGCAACCACTAGGGAAACGTTAGAAACTGCTTAGCAACCACTTTAGAAATTATAGCAACTGCCTAGCAACCACTTAGCAACCATGTGGAATATGTTAGCAACTGCTTAGCAACCACTTTAGAACCGATAGCAACTGCCTAGCAACCACTTAGCAACACCTTAGCAACCACTAGGAAAACGTTAGCAACTGCCTAGCAACCACTTAGCAACCACTTTAGTAATGATAGCAACTGCCTAGCAACCACTTAGCAACACCTTAGCAACCACTAGGAAAACGTTAGCAACTGCCTAGCAACCACTTTAGAAATTATAGCAACTGCCTAGCAACCAGTTAGCTACACCTTAGCAACCACTTGGAAAACGTTAGCAACTGCCTAGCAACCACTTAGCAACCACTTTAGAAATGATAGCAACTGCCTAGCAACCACTTCGCAACACCTTAGCAACCACTAGGAAAACGTTAGCAACTGCCTAGCAACCACTTAGCAACACCTTAGCAACCACTAGGAAAACGTTAGTAACTGCCTTGCAACCACTTAGCAACCACTTTAGTAATGATAGCAACTGCCTAGCAACCACTTAGCAACACCTTAGCAACCACTAGGGAAACGTTAGAAACTGCCTAGCAACCACTTTAGAAATTATAGCAACTGCCTAGCAACCACTTAACAACATCTTAGCAACCACCTGGAAAATGTTAGCAACTGCCTAGCAACCACTTAGCAACCATGTGGAATATGTTAGCAACTGCCTAGCAACTGCTTAGCAACCACTTTAGAACCGATAGCAACTGCCTAGCAACCACTTAGCAACACCTTAGCAACCACTAGGAAAACGTTAGCAACTGCCTAGCAACCACTTAGCAACCACTTTAGTAATGATAGCAACTGCCTAGCAACCACTTAGCAACACCTTAGCAACCACTAGGAAAACGTTAGCAACTGCCTAGCAACCACTTTAGAAATTATAGCAACTGCCTAGCAACCACTTTAGAAATTATAGCAACTGCCTAGCAACCACTTAACAACATCTTATCAGCCACCTGGAAAATGTTAGCAACTGCCTAGCAACCACTTAGCAACCATGTGGAATATGTTAGCAACTGCCTAGCAACTGCTTAGCAACCACTTTAGAAATGATAGCAACTGCCTAGCAACCAGTTAGCTATACTTTAGCCACCACTTGGAAAACGTTAGCAACTGCTTAGCAACCGTGTGGAATACGTTAGCAACTGCCTAGCAACTGCTTAGCAACACCTAAGCAACCACCTGGAAAATGTTAGCAACTGCCTAGCAAACGCTTAGCAACCACTTTAGTAATGATCACAACTACCTAGCAACCACTTAGCAACCATTTTAACTTTTCAACGTTATTAGCGTACTTTTCCAAGCCAACTTAAAGTTCGTTCACGAACTTTGCCTTTTCTAGTTATTATTATTATTATTCTCGCAACAAAATTTAAAACACTACTCCTCCTACAGCTTTTGACGTAGAATCACGAAATTTTGCAGTATCGTAGAACCTATACCCGATTAGGTTGCTTGTGCTTTTTGAAGCGATACATCTTACGGTTTTCGTAAAAACTTCGTAAACGTACGCATTTTTTTCCCATAGGAATGAATGGGGCGAAATTTTAAACGTCCGTAACCGCCACAATTTTTGACATACAAATACAAAAATCGGACGGTCTATAGACCTTACCGCGTTCTTTCCGAAAATGTAAACGTTTTGACGATACGTCGTACGGTTTTCGTACAATTGTCGTACGAAGTTTTCCCATAGAAATGAATGGGGGGCCCAGAGTTCCATCTCGCACACGAGCAGCTCTGCGCACGGAACCCCTTCTCTCCCCTGCTCCTCCAGTACTGTGTGTGTATGGAGGAGCTGCTGTATGGAGCAGCTATCAGTCAAAAGTTTGGACACCCCGGCACCCCAGCCAGGGTTTAGCAACCAACTATTAACTGCTTAGCAACCACCTGGAAAACGTTAGCAACTGCCTAGCAACCACTTAGCAACCACTTTAGAAATTATAGCAACTGCCTAGCAACCACTTAGCAACACCTTAGCAACCACCTGGAAAATGTTAGCAACTGCCTAGCAACCACTTAGCAACCACTTTAGAAATTATAGCAACTGCCTAGCAACCAGTTAGCAACACCTTAGCAACCACCTGGAAAACGTTAGAAACAGCCTAGCAACAGCTTAGCAACCACTTTAGAAACGATAGCAACTGCCTAGCAACCACTTAGCAACACCTTAGCAACCACTAGGAAAACGTTAGCAACTGCCTAGCAACCACTTAGCAACCACTTTAGAAATTATAGCAACTGCCTAGCAACCAGTTAGCAACACCTTAGCAACCACCTGGAAAACGTTAGCAACTGCCTAGCAACCACTTAGCAACACCTTAGCAACCACCTGGAAAACGTTAGCAACTGCCTAGCAACCACTTAGCAACCACTTTAGAAATGATAGCAACTGCCTAGCAACCAGTTAGCAACACCTTAGCAACCACCAGGAAAACGTTAGAAACAGCCTAGCAACAGCTTAGCAACCACTTTAGAAACGATAGCAACTGCCTAGCAACCACTTAGCAACACCTTAGCAACCACTAGGAAAACGTTAGCAACTGCCTAGCAACCACTTAGCAACCACTTTAGAAATTATAGCAACTGCCTAGCAACCAGTTAGCAACACCTTAGCAACCACCTGGAAAACATTAGCAACTGCCTAGCAACCACTTAGCAACACCTTAGCAACCACCTGGAAAACGTTAGCAACTGCCTAGCAACCACTTAGCAACCACTTTAGAAATTATAGCAACTGCCTAGCAACCAGTTAGCAACACCTTAGCAACCACCTGGAAAACGTTAGAAACAGCCTAGCAACAGCTTAGCAACCACTTTAGAAACGATAGCAACTGCCTAGCAACCACTTAGCAACACCTTAGCAACCACTAGGAAAACGTTAGCAACTGCCTAGCAACCACTTAGCAACCACTTTAGAAATTATAGCAACTGCCTAGCAACCAGTTAGCAACACCTTAGCAACCACCTGGAAAACGTTAGCAACTGCCTAGCAACCACTTAGCAACACCTTAGCAACCACCTGGAAAACGTTAGCAACTGCCTAGCAACCACTTAGCAACCACTTTAGAAATGATAGCAACTGCCTAGCAACCAGTTAGCAACACCTTAGCAACCACCAGGAAAACGTTAGAAACAGCCTAGCAACAGCTTAGCAACCACTTTAGAAATGATAGCAACTGCCTAGCAACCACTTAGCAACACCTTAGCAACCACTAGGAAAACGTTAGCAACTGCCTAGCAACCACTTAGCAACCACTTTAGAAATTATAGCAACTGCCTAGCAACCAGTTAGCAACACCTTAGCAACCACCTGGAAAACATTAGCAACTGCCTAGCAACCACTTAGCAACACCTTAGCAACCACCTGGAAAACGTTAGCAACAGCCTAGCAACCACTTAGCAACCACTTTAGAAATTATAGCAACTGCCTAGCAACCAGTTAGCAACACCTTAGCAACCACCAGGAAAACGTTAGAAACAGCCTAGCAACAGCTTAGCAACCACATTAGAAACGATAGCAACTGCCTAGCAACCACTTAGCAACACCTTAGCAACCACTAGGAAAACGTAAGCAACTGTTTAGCAACCGCCTTGCAACCACTTAGCAACCATGTGTAATACATTAGCAAATAACTAGCAACCGCTTAGCAACAGCTTAGCAACCACCTGTAAGACGTTAGCAACTGCCTAGCAACCACTTTCAAGATTTTAGCATTTATCCAAATGTTTTTAGATTTCAGGGTTTAACCAAACATTTTTAGTTTTCAGCGTTTAACCAAACATTTTTAGATTTCAACGTTTAACCAAACGTTTTTAGATTTCCGTGTTTTTGGCATTTAGCGTTTAGCAACCATTTTAACTTTTTAACGTTATTAGCGTTCTTTTCCAAGCCAACTTAAAGTTCGTTCACGAACTTTACCTTTTCTAGTTATTATTATTATTATTCTCGCAACAAAATTTAAAACACTACTCCTCCCACAGCTTTTGACGTAGAATCACGAAATTTTGCAGTATCGTAGAACCTATACCCGATTAGGTTGCTTGTGCTTTTTGAAGCGATACATCGTACGGTTTTCGTAAAAACTTCGTAAACGTACGCATTTTTTTCCCATAGGAATGAATGGGGCGAAATTTTAAATGTCCGTAACCGCCACAATTTTTGACATACAAATACAAAAATCGGACGGTCTATAGACCTTACCACGTTCTTTCCGAAAATGTAAACATTTTGGCGATACGTCGTACGGTTTTCGTACAATTGTCGTACGAAGTTTTCCCATAGAAATGAATGGGGGGCCCAGAGTTCCATCTCACACACGAGCAGCTCTGCGCACGGAACCCCTTCTCTCCCCTGCTCCTCCAGTACTGTGAGTGTATGGAGGAGCTGCTGTATGGAGCAGCTATCAGTCAAAAGTTTGGACACCCCGGCACCCCAGCCAGGTTTTAGCAACCACCTATTAACTGCTTAGCAACCACCTGGAAAACGTTAGCGACTGCCTAGCAACCACTTAGCAACACCTTAGCAACCACCTGGAAAACATTAGCAACTGCCTAGCAACCACTCAGCAACAACTTAGCAACCACTTTAGAAATTATAGCAACTGCCTAGCAACCAGTTAGCAACCACTTAGCAAACACCTGGAAAACGTTAGCAACTGCCTAGCAACCACTTAGCAACACCTTAGCAACCACCTGGAAAACGTTAGCAACTGCCTAGCAACCACTTAGCAACAACTTAGCAACCACTTTAGAAATTATAGCAACTGCTTAGCAACCAGTTAGCAACCACTTAGCAAACACCTGGAAAACGTTAGCAACTGCCTAGCAACCACTTAGCAACACCTTAACAACCACTAGGAAAACGTTAGCAACCACTTAGCAACCACCTTAGAAACGATAGCAACTGCCTAGCAACCACTTTAGAAATGATAGCAACAGCCTAGCAACCACTTACCAACACCTTAGCAACCATTAGGAAAACGTTAGCAACTGCCTAGCAACCACTTAGCAACCACTTTAGAAATGATAGCAACTGCCTAGCAACCACCTAGCAACACCTTAGCAACCACCCCAGATACCATAGCAACACCTTAGCAACCACCTAGTAACACCTTAGCAACCACCTAGCAACACCTTAGCAACCACCCCGGTTACCATAGCAACACCTTAGCAACCACCTAGCAATACCTTAGCAACCACCTAGCAACCACTTAGCAACCACCTAGCAACCACCTAGCAACACCTTAGCAACCACCCCAGATACCATAGCAACACCTTAGCAACCACCTAGCAACACCTTAGCAACCACCTAGCAACCACCTAGCAACACCTTAGCAACCACCCCAGATACCATAGCAACACCTTAGCAACCACCTAGCAACACCTTAGCAACCACCTAGCAACCACCTAGCAACACCTTAGCAACCACCCCGGATACCATAGCAACACCTTAGCAACCACCTAGCAACACTGTAGCAACCACCCTAGATACCATAGCAACACCTTAGCAACCGCATAGCAACACCTTAGCAACCACCTAGCAACATCTTAGCAACCACCCCGGATACCATAGCAACACCTTAGCAACCACCTAGCAACCACCTAGAAACACCTTAGCAACCACCCCAGATACCATAGCAACACCTTAGCAACCACCTAGCAACATCTTAGCAACCACCCCGGATACCATAGCAACACCTTAGCAACC
The DNA here is from genome assembly GCF_023375975.1 of Astyanax mexicanus. Lineage (NCBI taxonomy): Eukaryota > Metazoa > Chordata > Actinopteri > Characiformes > Acestrorhamphidae > Astyanax > Astyanax mexicanus. The sequence continues at coordinate 14,833,685 of NC_064417.1, forward strand.
ACTTAGAAACACCTTAGCAACAACCCCAGATACCATAGCAACACCTTAGCAACCACCTAGCAACACCCTAGCAACCACCTAGCGACACCTTAGCAACCACCCCGGATACCATAGCAACAGCCTAGCAACCACGTAACAACATCTTAGCAACCACCCCAGATACCATAGCAACAACCTAGCAACACCCTAGCAACCACCTAGCAACACCTTAGCAACTACCTGGTATATGTTAGCAATTGCCTAGCAACCAGTTAGCAATAGCTTCGCAACCACCTGGAAAACATTAGCAACTGCCTAGCAACAGCTTAGCAACCTTTTCAGAAATGATAGCAACTGCCTAGCAACACATTAGCAATCAAACGTTTAACCAAAAGTTTTACGATTTCAGCATTTAAACAAGCGTTTTTAGATTTCAGCGTTTAATCAAACGTTTTTAGATTTCAGCGTTTAACCAAACGTTTTTAGATTTCAGCGTTTAATCAAACGTTATTAGATTTCAGCGTTTAACCAAATGTTTTTAGATTTCAGCGTTTAACCAAACGTTTTTAGATTTCAGCGTTTAATCAAACGTTTTTAGATTTCAGCGTTTAACCAAATGTTTTTAGATTTCAGCGTTTAACCAAACGTTTTTAGATTTCAGCGTTTTTAGCATTTAGCGTTTAGCCAAAAGTTAACAGCATATCAATGACTCTTCACACTCTTCAGACGGAAAAAGCTTAGCAACCATTTTAACTTTTTCACGTTATTAGCGTTCTTTTCCAAGCCAACTTAAAGTTCGTTCACGAACTTTGCCTTTTCTAGTTATTATTATTATTCTATTCGCAAAATTTAATCACTATCTCCTCCTAGGGCTTTTAACGTAGCAACCTGAAACTTTGCAGGATCGTCGGACCTATACCGGTTCAGGTTGCTTGTGCTTTTTGAAGCGATTTATCGTACGGTTTTCGTAAAAACTTCGTAAACGTGAGCGTTTTTTCCCCATAGGAATGAATGGGGGAGAATTTTGAACGGCCGTGAACGTCACAATTTTTGACATACAAAGACAAAAATCGGACGGTCTATAGAACTTACCGCGTTATTTCCGAAAATTTTAACGTTTCGACGATATGTCGTACGGTTTTCGTACAAATGTCGTACGAAGTTTTCCCATAGAAATGAATGGGGGGCCCAGAGTTCTAACTCACACACGAGCAGCTCTGCGCACGGAACCCCTTCTCTCCCCTGCTCCTCCAGTACTGTGAGTGTATGGAGGAGCTGCTGTATGGAGCAGCTATCAGTCAAAAGTTTGGACACCCCGGCACCCCAGCCAGGGCTTTGCAACCACCTAATAACTGCTTAGCAACCACCTGGAAAACGTTAGAAACTGCCTAGCAACCACTTAGCAACACCTTAGCAACCACCTGGAAAACGTTAGCAACTGCCTAGCAACCACTTAGTAACAACCTGGAATACATTAGCAACTTCCTAGCAACCACTTAGCAACCACCTGGAAAACGTTAGCAACTGCCTAGCAACCACTGAGCAACCACCTGGAAAACGTTAGCAACTGCCTAGCAACCACTTAGCAACTGCCTAGCAACCACCTGGAATACGTTAGCAACTGCCTAGCAACCACTTAGCAACCACCTGGAATACGTTAACAACTGCCTAGCAACCACTTAGCAACTGCCTAGCAACCACTTGGAAAACGTTAGCAACTGCCTAGCAACCACCTGGAATACGTTAGCAACTGCCTAGCAACCACTTAGCAACCACCTGGAAAACGTTAGCAACTGCCTAGCAACCACTGAGCAACCACCTGGAAAACGTTAGCAACTGCCTAGCAACAACTTAGCAACTGCCTAGCAACCACCTGGAAAACGTTAGCAACTGCCTAGCAACCAGTTAGCAACCACTTAGTAACCACTAGGAAAATGTTAGCAACTGCCTAGCAACCACTTAGCAACCACTTTAGAAATGATAGCAACTGCCTAGCAACCAGTTAGCAACCACTTAGGAACCACCTGGAAAACGTTAGCAAATGCCTAGGAACCACTTAGCAACCACTTTAGAAATGATAGCAACAGCCTAGCAACCACTTAGCAACACCTTAGCAACCACTAGGAAAACGTTAGCAACTGCCTAGCAACCACTTAGCAACCAATTTACAAATGATAGCAACTGCCTAGCAACCACTAAGCAACACCTTAGCAACCACTAGGAAAACGTTAGCAACTGCCTAGCAACCACTTAGCAACCACTTTAGAAACACCTTAGCAACCGCATAGCAACACCTAAGCAACCACATAGCAACCACCTAGCAACACCTTAGCAACCACCCCAGATACCATAGCAACACCTTAGCAACCACATAGCAACACCTTAGCAACCACCTAGCAACACCTTAGCAACCACCCTGTATATCATAGCAACACCCTGGCAACCACCTAGCAACACCTTAGCAACCACCCCAGGTACCATAGCAACACCTTAGCAACCGCATAGCAACACCTTAGCAACCACCTAGCAACCACCTAGCAACACCTTAGCAACCACCCTGTATATCATAGCAACACCCTAGCAACCACCTAGCAACACCTTAGCAACCACCCCAGGTACCATAGCAACACCTTAGCAACCGCATAGCAACACCTTAGCAACCACCTTGCAACACCCTAGCAACCACCTAGCAACACCTTAGCAACCACCCCAGATACCATAGCAACACCTTAGCAACCACCTAGCAACACCCTAGCAACCACCTAGCAACACCTTAGCAACCACCCCGGATACCATAGCAACACCTTAGCAACCACCTAGCAACATCTTAGCAACCACCCCGGATACCATAGCAACACCTTAGCAACAACCTAGCAACACCCTAGCAACCACCTAGCAACCACCTGGTATATGTTAGCAATTGCCTAGCAACAGCTTAGCAACCACTTCAGAAATGATAGCAACCACCTAGCAACACATTAGCAATCAAAAGTACAACCAAAAGTTTTTCGATTTCAGCATTTAAACAAGTGTTTTTAGATTTCAGCGTTTAACCAAACGTTTTTAGATTTCAGCGTTTAATCAAATGTTTTTAGATTTCAGCGTTTAACCAAACGTTTTTAGATTTCAGCGTTTAATCAAACGTTTTTAGATATCAGCGTTTAATCAAACGTTTTTAGATTTCAGCGTTTAATCAAACGTTTTTAGATTTCAGCGTTTAATCAAATGTTTTTAGATTTCAGCGTTTAACCAAATGTTTTTAGATTTCATCGTTTAACCAAATGTTTTTAGATTTCAGTGTTTTTGGCATTTAGCGTTTAGCCAAAAGTTAACAGCATATCAACGACTCTTCACACTCTTCAGACAGAAACAGCTTAGCAACCATTTTAACTTTTTAACGTTATTAATGTTCTTTTCCAAGCCAACTTAAAGTTCGTTCACGAACTTTACCTTTTCTAGTTAAGTTGGCTTGGAAAAGCCAACTTATTGTTCTTCGTAATCTTCTTATTATTAAGTTGGCTTGGAAAAGCCAACTTATTGTTCTTCGTAATCTTCTTCTTATTATTATTATTATTATTATTATTATTATTCCGCGCTTTTTTTGTTGTACGCATCTCCTCCTACAGCTTTTGACGTAGAATCACGAAATTTTACAGTATCGTAGTACCTATAGCGGTTCAGGTTGCTTGTGCTTTTTGAAGCGATATATCGTACGGTTTTCGTAAAAACTTCGTAAACGTACGCATTTTTTTCCCATAGGAATGAATGGGGCCAAATTTTAAACGTCCGTAACTGCCACAATTTTTGAGATACGAACACCAAATTCGGCGAGCTTATAGATCTTATCGAGATCTTTAAAATAATAGAAGGTTGCGAAGTGATATGACGTATGGTTTTCGTACAATTGTCGTACGAAGTTTTCCCATAGAAATGAATGGGGGGCCCAGAGTTCCATCTCACACACGAGCAGCTCTGCGCACGGAACCCCTTCTCTCCCCTGCTCCTCCAGTACTGTGAGTGTATGGAGGAGCTGCTGTATGGAGCAGCTATCAGTCAAAAGTTTGGACACCCCGGCACCCCAGCCAGGTTTTAGCAACCACCTATTAACTGCTTAGCAACCACCTGGAAAACGTTAGCAACTGCCTAGCAACCACTTAGCAACACCTTAGCAACCACCTGGAAAACGTTAGCAACTGCCTAGCAACCACTTAGCAACACCTTAGCAACCACTAGGAAAACGTTAGCAACTGCCTAGCAACCACTTAGCAACCACTTTAGAAATTAAAGCAACTGCCTAGCAACCAGTTAGCAACCACTTAGCAACCACTAGGAAAACGTTAGCAACTGCCTAGCAACCACTTAGCAACCACCTTCGAAACGATAGCAACTGCCTAGCAACCATTTAGCAACACCTTAACAACCACTAGGAAAATGATAGCAACAGCCTAGCAACCACTTAGCAACACCTTAGCAACCACTAGGAAAACGTTAGCAACTGCCTAGCAACCACTTAGCAACCAATTTAGAAATGATAGCAACTGCCTAGCAACCACTAAGCAACACCTTAGCAACCACTAGGAAAACGTTAGCAACTGCCTAGCAACCACTTAGCAACCACTTTAGAAACACCTTAGCAACCACCTAGCAACACCTTAGCAACCACCCCAGATACCATAGCAACACCTTAGCAACCACATAGCAACACCTTAGCAACCACCTAGCAACACCTTAGCAACCACCCTGTATATCATAGCAACACCCTAGCAACCACCTAGCAACACCTTAGCAACCACCCCAGGTACCATAGCAACACCTTAGCAACCGCATAGCAACACCTTAGCAACCACCTAGCAACACCTTAGCAACCACACCGGATACCATAGCAACACCTTAGCAACCGCATAGCAACACCTTAGCAACCACTTGGCAACACCCTAGCAACCACCTAGCAACACCTTAGCAACCACCCCAGATACCATAGCAACACCTTAGCAACCACCTAGCAACACCCTAGCAACCACCTAGCAACCACCTAGCAACACCTTAGCAACCACCCCGGATACCATATCAACACCTTAGCAACCACCTAGCAACACATTAGCAAGCACCTAGCAACATCTTAGCAACCACCCCGGATACCATGGCAACACCTTAGCAACACCTTAGCAACAACCTAGCAACACCCTAGCAACCACCTAGCAACCACCTGGTATATGTTAGCAATTGCCTAGCAACAGCTTAGCAACCACTTCAGAAATGATAGCAACCGCCTAGCAACACATTAGCAATCAAAAGTACAACCAAAAGTTTTTCGATTTCAGCATTTAAACAAGCCTTTTTAGATTTCAGCGTTTAACCAAACATTTTTAGATTTCAGCGTTTAATCAAACGTTTTTAGATTTCAGCGTTTAACCAAATGTTTTTTGATTTCAGCGTTTAACCAAACGTTTTTAGATTTCAGCGTTTAATCAAATGTTTTTTGATTTCAGCGTTTAACCAAACGTTTTTAGATTTCAGCGTTTAATCAAACGTTTTTAGATTTCAGCGTTTAATCAAACGTTTTTAGATTTCAGTGTTTAATCAAATGTTTTTAGATTTCAGCGTTTAACCAAATGTTTTTAGATTTCAGCGTTTAACCAAATGTTTTTAGATTTCAGTGTTTTTGGCATTTAGCGTTTAGCCAAAAGTTAACAGCATATCAACGACTCTTCACACTCTTCAGACAGAAACAGCTTAGCAACCATTTTAACTTTTTAACGTTATTAGCTTTCTTTTCCAAGCCAACTTAAAGTTCGTTCACGAACTTTACCTTTTCTAGTTATTATTATTATTATTATTATTATTCCCCACTTTTGTTAATCGCATCTCCTCCTAGGGCTTTCAACGTAGAATCACGAAACTTTCAGGGATCGTGGGACCTATAGTGAATTACGTTGCTTGTGCTTTTTGGAGCGATATATCGTACGGTTTTCGTAAAAACTTCGTAAACGTACGTCATTTTTTCCATAGACAATGAACTAGAAGATTTTTGAACGGCTGTGAACGTCACAATTTTTGAGATATGAAGACGAAATTCGGATGGTCTATAGAACTTAGTGAGTTCTTTCCGAAAATATGCTTTACGAAACGATACGTCGTACGGATTTCGTACAAATGTCGTACGAAGTTGCCCCATAGAAATGAATGGGGGGCCCAGAGTTCTAACTCACACACGAGCAGCTCTGCGCACGGAACCCCTTCTCTCCCCTGCTCCTCCAGTACTGTGAGTGTATGGAGGAGCTGCTGTATGGAGCAGCTATCAGTCAAAAGTTTGGACACCCCGGCACCCCAGCCAGGGCTTAGCAACCACCTAATAACTGCTTAGCAACCACCTTAGCAACCACCTGGAAAACGTTAGCAACTGCCTAGCAACCACTTAGCAACACCTTAGCAACCACCTGGAAAACGTTAGCAACTGCCTAGCAACCACTGAGCAACCACCTGGAAAACGTTAGCAACTGCCTAGCAACCACTTAGCAACTGTTTTTAGATTTCAGCGTTTAATCAAACGTTTTTAGATTTCAGCGTTTACTCAAACGTTTTTAGATTTCAGCGTTTAACCAAATGTTTTTAGATTTCAGCGTTTAACCAAACGTTTTTAGATTTCAGCGTTTTTGGCATTTAGCGTTAGCCAAAAGTTAACAGCATATCAATGACTCTTCACACTCTTCAGACGGAAAAAGCTTAGCAACCATTTTAACTTTTTAACGTTATTAGTGTTCTTTTCCAAGCCAACTTAAAGTTCGTTCACGAACTTTACCTTTTCTAGTTAAGTTGGCTTGGAAAAGCCAACTTACTGTTCTTCGTAATATTATTCTACTTATTATTATTCTATTCGCAAAATTTAATCACTATCTCCTCCTAGGGCTTTTGACGTAGAACCACGAAATTTTGCAGTATCGTAGGACCTATACCCGAATAGGTTGCTTGTGCTTTTTTAAGCGATACATCGTACGGTTTTCGTAAAAACTTCGTAAACATACGCATTTTTTTCCCATAGGAATGAATGGGGCCAAATTTTAAACGTCCGTAACCTCCACAATTTGTGAGATACGAACACCAAATTTGGCGAGCTTATAGATCTTATCGAGATCTTTAAATTAATAGTAGGTTGCGAAGTGATACGACGTACGGTTTTCGTACAATTGTCGTACGAAGTTTTCCCATAGAAATGAATGGGGGGCCCAGAGTTCCATCTCGCACACAAGCAGCTCTGCGCACGGAACCCCTTCTCTCCCCTGCTCCTCCAGTACTGTGAGTGTATGGAGGAGCTGCTGTATGGAGCAGCTATCAGTCAAAAGTTTGGACACCCCGGCACCCCAGCCAGGTTTTAGCAACCAACTATTAACTGCTTAGCAACCACCTGGAAAACGTTAGCAACTGCCTAGCAACCACTTAGCAACATCTTAGCAACCACCTGGAAAACGTTAGCAACTGCCTAGCAACCACTTAGCAACATCTTAGCAACCACCTGGAAAACGTTAGCAACTGCCTAGCAACCACTTAGCAACAACTTAGCAACCACTTTAGAAATTATAGCAACTGCCTAGCAACCAGTTAGCAACCACTTAGCAAACACCTGGAAAACGTTAGCAACTGCCTAGCAACCGCTTAGCAACACCTTAACAACCACTAGGAAAACGTTAGCAACCACTTAGCAACCACCTTAGAAACGATAGCAACTGCCTAGCAACCACTTTAGAAATGATAGCAACAGCCTAGCAACCACTTACCAACACCTTAGCAACCATTAGGAAAACGTTAGCAACTGCCTAGCAACCATTTAGCAACCACTTTAGAAATGATAGCAACTGCCTAGCAACCACCTAGCAACACCTTAGCAACCACCCCAGATACCATAGCAACACCTTAGCAACCACCTAGCAACACCTTAGCAACCACCTAGCAACACCTTAGCAACCTCCCCGGTTACCATAGTAACACCTTAGCAACCACCTAGCAATACCTTAGCAACCACCTAGCAACCACTTAGCAACCACCTAGCAACCACCTAGCAACACCTTAGCAACCACCCCAGATACCATAGCAACACCTTAGCAACCACCTAGCAACACCTTAGCAACCACCTAGCAACCACCTAGCAACACCTTAGCAACCACCCCGGATACCATAGCAACACCTTAGCAACCACCTAGCAACACCGTAGCAACCACCCCAGATACCATAGCAACACCTCAGCAACCGCATAGCAACACCTTAGCAACCACCTAGCAACATCTTAGCAACCACCCCGGATACCACAGCAACACCTTAGCAACCACCTAGCAACCACCTAGAAACACCTTAGCAACCACCCCAGATACCATAGCAACACCTTAGCAACCACCTAGCAACATCTTAGCAACCATCCCGGATACCATAGCAACACCTTAGCAACCACCTAGCAACCACCTAGAAACACCTTAGCAACCACCCCGGATACCATAGCAACACCTTAGCAACCACCTAGCAACCACTTAGAAACACCTTAGCAACCACCCCAGATACCATAGCAACACCTTAGCAACCACCTAGCAACACCCTAGCAACCACCTAGCGACACCTTAGCAACCACCCCGGATACCATAGCAGCACCCTAGCAACCACGTAGCAACATCTTAGCAACCACCCCAGATACCATAGCAACACCTTAGCAACAACCTAGCAACACCCTAGCAACCACCTAGCAACACCTTAGCAACTATCTGGTATATGTTAGCAATTGCCTAGCAACCAGTTAGCAATAGCTTAGCAACCACCTGGAAAACATTAGCAACTGCCTAGCAAAAGCTTAGCAACCTTTTCAGAAATGATAGCAACTGCCTAGCAACACATTAGCAATCAAAAGTTTAACCAAAAGTTTTACGATTTCAGCATTTAAACAAGCGTTTTTAGATTTCAGCATTTAATCAAACGTTTTTAGATTTCAGCGTTTAACCAAACGTTTTTAGATTTCAGCGTTTAATCAAACGTTTTTAGATTTCAGCGTTTAACTAAATGTTTTTAGATTTCAGCGTTTAACCAAACGTTTTTAGATTTCAGCGTTTAATCAAACGTTTTTAGATTTCAGCGTTTAACCAAATGTTTTTAGATTTCAGCGTTTAACCAAATGTTTTTATATTTCAGCGTTTAACCAAATGTTTTTAGATTTCAGCGTTTTTAGCATTTAGCGTTTAGCCAAAAGTTAACAGTATATCAATGACTCTTCACACTCTTCAGACGGAAAAAGCTTAGCAACCATTTTAACTTTTTAACGTTATTAGCTTTCTTTTCCAAGCCAACTTAAAGTTCGTTCACGAACTTTACCTTTTCTAGTTATTATTATTCTATTCGCAAAATTTAATCACTATCTCCTCCTAGGGCTTTTGACGTAGAACCACGAAATTTTGCAGTATCGTAGGACCTATACCCGAATAGGTTGCTTGTGCTTTTTTAAGCGATACATCGTACAGTTTTCGTAAAAACTTCGTAAACGTACGCATTTTTTTCCCATAGGAATGAATGGGGCCAAATTTTAAACGTCCGTAACCGCCACAGTTTTTGAGATACGAACACCAAATTCGGCGAGCTTATAGATCTTATCGAGATCTTTAAATTAATAGGAGGTTGCGAAGTGATACGACGTACGGTTTTCGTACAATTGTCGTACGAAGTTTTCCCATAGAAATGAATGGGGGGCCCAGAGTTCCATCTTACACACGAGCAGCTCTGCGCACGGAACCCCTTCTCTCCCCTGCTCCTCCAGTACTGTGAGTGTATGGAGGAGCTGCTGTATGGAGCAGCTATCAGTCAAAAGTTTGGACACCCCGGCACCCCAGCCAGGGCTTTGCAACTTAAAGTTCGTTCACGAACTTTACCTTTTCTAGTTATTAAGTTGGCTTGGAAAAGCCAACTTCTTGTTCTTCGTAATCTTCTTATTAAGTTGGCTTGGAAAAGCCAACTTATTGTTCTTCGTAATCTTCTTATTCTTATTATTAAGTTGGCTTGGAAAAGCCAACTTCTTGTTCTTCGTAATCTTCTTATTATTATTAAGTTGGCTTGGAAAAGCCAACTTATTGTTCTTCGTAATCTTCTTATTCTTATTATTATTATTATTCTCGCCATGTTTTTTGCAACGCTACTCCTCCTACAGCTTTTATGGTACAGTCACGAAATTTTCAGGGATCGTAGTACCTATGCCAACTTAAGTTGCTTGTGCTTTTTGAAGCGATATATCGTACGGTTTTCGTAAAAACTTCGTAAATGTACGAAATTTTTCCCATTGAAAATGAATGGGGAGAAATTCGAAAGCTCGTGTACGTCACAATTTTCAAGATACGAAGACGAAATTCGGCTGGTTTATAGAACATATCGCTTCACGAAAATATGCTTCACGAAATTATATGTCGTACGGTTTTCGTACAATTATCGTACGAAGTTTCCCCATAGAAATGAATGGGGGGCCCAGAGTTCCATCTCACACACGAGCAGCTCTGCGCACGGAACCCCTTCTCTCCCCTGCTCCTCCAGTACTGTGAGTGTATGGAGGAGCTGCTGTATGGAGCAGCTATCAGTCAAAAGTTTGGACACCCCGGCACCCCAGCCAGGGTTTAGCAACCACCTATTAACTGCTTAGCAACCACCTGGAAAACGTTAGCAACTGCCTAGCAACCACTTAGCAACACCTTAGCAACCACCTGGAAAACGTTAGCAACTGCCTAGCAACCACTTAGCAACACCTTAGCAACCACCTGGAAAACGTTAGCAACTGCCTAGCAACCACTTAGTAACCACCTGGATTTCATTAGCAACGTCCTAGCAACCACTTAGCAACCACTTTAGAAATTATAGCAACTGCCTAGCAACCAGTTAGCAACACCTTAGCAACCACCAGGAAAACATTAGAAACTGCCTAGCAACAGCTTAGCAACCACTTAGCAACCACCTGGAAAACGTTGGCAACTGCCTAGCAACCACTTAGCAACAACTTAGCAACCACCTGGAAAACGTTAGCAACTGCCTAGCAACCACTTAGTAACCACCTGGAATACGTTAGCAACTTCCTAGCAACCACTTAGCAACAACTTTAGAAATTATAGCAACTGCCTAGCAACCAGTTGGCAACACCTTAGCAACCACCAGGAAAACATTAGAAACTGCCTAGCAACAGCTTAGCAACCACTTAGCAACCACCTGGAAAACGTTGGCAACTGCCTAGCAACCACTTAGCAACCACTTTAGAAACGATAGCAACTGCCTAGCAACCACTTAGCAACACCTTAACAACCACTAGGAAAACGTTAGCAACTGCCTAGCAACCACTTAGCAACACCTTAGCAACCACCTAGAAAACGTTATCAACTGCATAGCAACCACCTAGCAACAACTTAGCAACCACTAGGAAAACGTTAGCAACTGCCTAGCAACCACTTAGCAACCACTTTAGAAATGATAGCAACTGCCTAGCAACCACTTAGCAACACCTAAGCAACCACCTGGAAAACGTTAGCAACTGCCTAGCAACAGCTTAGCAACCACTTTAGAAATTAAAGCAACTGCCTAGCAACCACTTAGCAACCACATGGAAAACGTTAGCAACTGCCTAGCAACCACTTAGCAACCACTTTAGAAATGATAGAAACTGCTTAGCAACCACTAAGCAACCACTTAGCAACCACATGGAAAACGTTAGCAACTGCCTAGCAACCACTTAGTAACCACTTTAGAAACACCTTAGCAACCGCATAGCAACACCTTAGCAACCACATAGCAACCACCCTAGATACCATAGCAACACCTTAGCAACCACATAGCAACACCTTAGAAACCACCTAGCAACCACCTTAGCAACCACCCCGGATACCATAGCAACACCCTAGCAACCACCTAGCAACACCTTAGCAACCACCCCAGGTACCATAGCAACACCTTAGCAACCGCATAGCAACACCTTAGCAACCACCTAGCAACCACCTAGCAACACCTTAGCAACCACCCAGGATACCATAGCAACACCTTAGCAACCGCATAGCAACACCTTAGCAACCACCTAGCAACCACCTTGCAACACCCTAGCAACCACCTAGCAACACCTTAGCAACCACCCCAGATACCATAGCAACACCCTAGCAACCACCTAGCAACACCCTAGCAACCACCTAGCAACACCTTAGCAACCACCCCAGATATCATAGCAACACCCTAGCAACCACCTAGCAACACCTTAGCAACCACCCCAGATACCATAGCAACCACCTAGCAACACCCTAGCAACCACCTAGCAACACCCTAGCAACACCTTAGCAACCACCCCGGATTCCATAGCAACACCTTAGCAACCACCTAGCAACACGTTAGCAACCACCTAGCAACATCTAAGCAACCACCCCGGATACCATAGCAACACCTTAGCAACAACCTAGCAACACCCTAGCAACCACCTAGCAACACCTTAGCAACCACCTGTTATATGTTAGCAATTGGCTAGCAACCAGTTAGCAACAGCTTAGCAACCACCTGGAAAACATTAGCAATTGCCTAGCAACAGCTTAGCAACCTTTTCAGAAATGATAGCAACCGCCTAGCAACACATTAGCAATCAAAAGTTTAACCAAAAGTTTTACGATTTCAGCATTTAAACAAGCGTTTTTAGATTTCAGCGTTTAACCAAATGTTTTTAGATTTCAGCGTTTAATCAAACGTTTTTAGATTTCAGCGTTTAACCAAATGTTTTTAGATTTCAGCGTTTAACCAAACGTTTTTAGATTTCAGCGTTTAATCAAACATTTTTAGATTTCAGCGTTTAACCAAATGTTTTTAGATTTCAGCGTTTAACCAAATGTTTTTAGATTTCAGCGTTTTTAGCATTTAGCGTTAACAGCATATCAATGACTCTTCACACTCTTCAGACAGAAAAAGCTTAGCAACCATTTTAACTTTTTAACGTTATTAGCGTTCTTTTCCAAGCCAACTTAAAGTTCGTTCACGAACTTTACCTTTTCTAGTTATTATTATTATTCTTACGCCTTTTTTTCTGTACGCTACTCCTCCTAGAGCTTTCAACGTAGAATCACGAAACTTTCACGGATCGTAGGACCTATGCCAACTTAGCGTGCTTGTGCTTTTTGGAGCGATTTATCGTACGGTTTTCGTAAAAACTTCGTAAACGTACGCATTTTTTCCCCATAGGAATGAATGGGGCGAAATTTTAAACGTCCGTAACCGCCACAATTTTTGAGATACGAAGACCAAATTTGGCGAGCTTATAGATCTTACCGAGATCTTTAAATTAATAGCAGGTTGCGAAGCGATACGACGTACGGTTTTCGTACAATTTTCGTACGAAGTTTTCCCATAGAAATGAATGGGGGGCCCAGAGTTCCATCTCGCACACGAGCAGCTCTGCGCACGGAACCCCTTCTCTCCCCTGCTCCTCCAGTACTGTGAGTGTATGGAGGAGCTGCTGTATGGAGCAGCTATCAGTCAAAAGTTTGGACACCCCGGCACCCCAGCCAGGGTTTAGCAACCACCTATTAACTGCTTAGCAACCACTCTCTCTTTCTCACTCTCTCTTTCGCTCTCTACTTCTCTAATTCTCACTCTCTTTCCCACTCTCTCTCTATTTCTATATTTCTCACTCTTTCTTTTGCTCTCTACTTCTCTACTTCTCACTCTCTCTTTTGCTCTCTACTTCTCTATTTCTCACTCTCTTTTGCTCTCTACTCCTCTATTTCTCACTCTCTTTCTCACTCTCTCTCTACGTCTCTATTTCTCACTCTATTTCTCACTCTCTCTCTACTTCTCTATCTCACTCTCTCTTTCTCACTCTCTCTACGTCTCTATTTCTCACTCTCTCTCTACTTCTCTATCTCACTCTCTCTTTCTCACTCTCTCTCTACTTCTCTAATTCTCACTCTATCTTTCCCACTCTCTCTCTACTTCTCTATTTCTCACTCTTTCTTTTGCTCTCTACTTCTCTACTTCTCACTCTCTCGTTTGCTCTCTACTTCTCTGTCTCACTCTCTCTTTTGCTCTCTACTTCTCACTCTCTCTTTTGCTCTCTACTTCTCTATTTCTCACTCTCTCTCTACGTCTCTATTTCTCACTCTCTCTCTACTTCTCTATTTCTCACTCTCTCTTTCTCACTCTTTTCTACGTCTCTATTTCTCACTCTCTCTACTTCTCTATTTCTCACTCTTTCTCACTCTCTCTCTACGTCTCTATTTCTCACTCTCTCTCTACATCTCTATTTCTCACTCTCTCTCTCTACTTCTATATTTCTCACTCTCTCTACTTCTATATTTCTCACTCTCTTTTTCACTCTCTCTCTACGTCTCTATTTCTCTTTATTTCTCACTCTCTCTACTTCTATATTTCTCACTCTCTTTTTCACTCTCTCTCTACGTCTCTATTTCTCACTCTCTCTCTACGTCTCTATTTCTCACTCTCTCTACTTCTCTATTTCTCACTCTCTCTTTCTCACTCTCTCTCTACTTCTCTATTTCTCACTCTCTCTTTCTCACTCTCTCTACTTTTCTATGTCTCTTTCTTTCTACTTTTCTATTTCTCTATTTCTCTCTTACTCTCTCTTTATTTCTCGCTCTTCTCTCTACTTCTCTTTCACTCTACTTTTCTGTCTTGCTTTCTCTTTCTATCTATCTCTCTACTACATCCTTTTTCTTTCTCTACTTCTTTATTTCTCGATCTCTCTTTTTCCCTAATTCTCTTTCTCTTGCTCAATATTTCTCTCTACTTGTCACTCTTTTTCTCACATTCTCGGGTGTTCTTTCTCTACTTCTCACGCTGATTTTCTCTCTACTTCTCTATTTCAGGCTCTCCCCTTTTCTGTACTTCTACATTTAACACTCTTTCTTTTTATCTACTACTGCCTAGGAACCAGTTAGATACACCTTAGCAACCACCTGGAAAACATTAGCAACTGCCTAGCAACCACTTAGCAACCATGTGTAATACGTTAGCAACTGCCTAGCAACCAGATAGCAACACCTTAGCAACCACCTGGAAAACGTTAGCAACTGCCTAGCAACTGCTTAGCAACCACTTTAGAAATGGTAGCAACTGCCTAGCGACCAGTTAGATACACCTAGCAACACCTTAGCAACCACCCCAGATACCATAGCAACATCTTAGCAACCACCTAGCAACACCTTAGCAACCACCCTAGACACCATAGCAACACCTTAGCAACCGCCTAGCAACACCTTAGCAACCACCTTGCAACCACCTAGCAACACCTTAGCAACCACCCCGGATACCATAGCAACACCTTAGCAACCACCTAGCAACACCTTAGCAACCACCTAGCAACACCTTAGCAACCACCCTGGATACCATAGCAACACCTTAGCAACCACCTAGCAACACCCTAGCAACCACCTAGCAACCACCTAGCAACACCTTAGCAACCACCCTGGATACCATAGCAACACCTTAGCAACCACCTAGAAACACCTTAGCAACCACCTAGAAACACCTTAGCAACCACCCAGGATACCATAGCAACACCTTAGCAACCACCTAGCAACACCTTAGCAACCACCCTGGATACCATAGCAACACCTTAGCAACCACCTAGCAACACCTTAGCAACCACACCATAGCATCCACCCCGGATACCATAGCAACACTTAAGCAACCGCCTAGCAACCACCTAGCAACACCTTAGCAACCACCCCGGATACCATAGCAACACCTTAGCAACCACCTAGCAACACCTTAGCAACCACCTAGAAACACCTTAGCAACCACCCAGGATACCATAGCAACACCTTAGCAACTGCCTAGCAACCACCTAGCAACACCTTAGCAACCACCCAGGATACCATAGCAACACCTTAGCAACCACCTAGCAACACCTTAGCAACCACCCCGGATACCATAGCAACACCTTAGCAACCACCTAGCAACACCTTAGCAACCACCCTGGATACCATAGCAACACCTTAGCAACCACCTAGCAAAACCTTAGCAACCACCTAGCAACACCCTAGCAACCACCTAGCAACACCTTAGCAACCACCTTGCAACCACCTAGCAACACCTTAGCAACCACCCCGGATACCATAGCAACACCTTAGCAACCACCCTGGATACCAAATCAACACCTTAGCAACCACCTAGCAACACCCTAGCAACCACCTAGCAACCACCTAGCAACACCTTAGCAACCACCCTGGATACCATAGCAACACCTTAGCAACCACCTAGCAACACCTTAGCAACCACCCCGGATACCATAGCAACACCATAGCAACCACCTAGCAACACCTTAGCAACCACCTAGCAACACCTTAGCAACCACCCTGGATACCATAGCAACCGCCTAGCAACACCCTAGCAACCACCTAGCAACACCTTAGCAACCACCCTGGATACCATAGCAACACCTTAGCAACCACCTAGCAACACCTTAGCAACCAACCCGGATACCATAGCAACACCTTAGCAACCACCCCGGATCCCATAGCAACACCTTAGCAACCACCTAGCAACCCTCTAGCAACCACCTAGCAACACCTTAGCAACCACCCCAGATACCATAGCAACACCTTAGCAACCACCTAGCAACACCTTAGCAACCACCCCAGATACCATAGCAACCAGTTAGCAACCACCTGGAAAATATTAGAATAATAACCACTTAAAAACCATTTGGAATACGTTAGGAATTGCCTAGCAACAAGTTAGCAACAGCTTAGCAACCACCTGGAATATGTTCGCAACTGCCTAGCAACCAATTAGCAAGCACTAAGCAACGATGTGGACTACATTAGCAACTGCCTAGCAACTACCTAGCAACCACTTAGCAACACTTTACTTTATAAGATAATTATAAGCTTTATAAGCTATAAACTTTTTGGACTTCAACATTTAGCCGAAAGTCAACAGCATAGCAACCACTCTTCACACGCTTTAGACAGAAATATCTTAGCAACCATTTTAACTATTCAACGTTATTTAACTATTTAACGTACTTTTCCAAGCCAACTTAAAGTTCGTTATCGAACTTTCCTTTTCTAGTTATTATTATTATTCTTACGCCTTTTTTTCTGTACGCTACTCCTCCTAGAGCTTTCAACGTAGAATCACGAAACTTTCACGGATCGTAGGACCTATGCCAACTTAGCGTGCTTGTGCTTTTTGGAGCGATTTATCGTACGGTTTTCGTAAAAACTTCGTAAACGTACGCATTTTTTCCCCATAGGAATGAATGGGGCGAAATTTTAAACGTCCGTAACCGCCACAATTTTTGAGATACGAAGACCAAATTTGGCGAGCTTATAGATCTTACCGAGATCTTTAAATTAATAGTAGGTTTTCGTACAATTTTCGTACGAAGTTTTCCCATAGAAATGAATGGGGGGCCCAGAGTTCCATCTCGCACACGAGCAGCTCTGCGCACGGAACCCCTTCTCTCCCCTGCTCCTCCAGTACTGTGAGTGTATGGAGGAGCTGCTGTATGGAGCAGCTATCAGTCAAAAGTTTGGACACCCCGGCACCCCAGCCAGGGCTTTGCAACCACCTATTAACTGCTTAGCAACCACTCTCTCTTTCTCACTCTCTCTTTCGCTCTCTACTTCTCTAATTCTCACTCTCTTTCCCACTCTCTCTCTATTTCTATATTTCTCACTCTTTCTTTTGCTCTCTACTTCTCTACTTCTCACTCTCTCTTTTGCTCTCTACTTCTCTATTTCTCACTCTCTTTTGCTCTCTACTCCTCTATTTCTCACTCTCTTTCTCACTCTCTCTCTACGTCTCTATTTCTCACTCTCTCTCTACGTCTCTATTTCTCACTCTCTTTCTCACTCTCTCTCTACGTCTATTTCTCACTCTATTTCTCACTCTCTCTCTACTTCTCTATCTCACTCTCTCTTTCTCACTCTCTCTCTACGTCTCTATTTCTCACTCTCTCTCTACTTCTATATTTCTCACTCTCTCTACTTCTATATTTCTCACTCTCTTTTTCACTCTCTCTCTACGTCTCTATTTCTCACTCTCTCTCTACTACTCTATTTCTCACTCTCTTTCTCACTCTCTCTCTACGTCTCTATTTCTCACTCTCTCTACTTCTCTATTTCTCACTCTCTCTTTCTCACTCTCTCTCTACTTCTCTATTTCTCACTCTCTCTCTGCTTCTCTATTTCTCACTCTCTTTTGCTCTCTTCTTCTCTATTTCTCACTCTCTCTTTCTCACTCTCTCTCTACTTCTCTATTTCTCACTCTCTCTACTTTTCTATGTCTCTTTCTTTCTACTTTTCTATTTCTCTATTTCTCTCTTACTCTTTATTTCTCGCTCTTCTCTCTACTTCTCTTTCACTCTACTTTTCTGTCTTGCTTTCTCTTTCTATCTATCTCTCTACTACATCCTCTTTCTTTCTCTACTTCTTTATTTCTCGATCTCTCTTTTTCCCTAATTCTCTTTCTCTCGCTCAATATTTCTCTCTACTTGTCACTCTTTTTCTCACATTCTCGGGTGTTCTTTCTCTACTTCTCACGCTGATTTTCTCTCTACTTCTCTATTTCAGGCTCTCCCTTTTTCTGTACTTCTACATTTAACACTCTTTCTTTTTATCTACTACTGCCTAGCAACCAGTTAGATACACCTTAGCAACCACCTGGAAAACATTAGCAACTGCCTAGCAACCACTTAGCAACCATGTGTAATACGTTAGCAACTGCCTAGCAACCAGATAGCAACACCTTAGCAACCACCTGGAAAACGTTAGCAACTGCTTAGCAACCACTTTAGAAATGGTAGCAACTGCCTAGCGACCAGTCAGATACACCTAGCAACACCTTAGCAACCACCCCAGATACCATAGCAACATCTTAGCAACCACCTAGCAACACCTTAGCAACCACCACAGACACCATAGCAACACCTTAGCAACCGCCTAGCAACCGTCTAGCAACCACCTAGCAACACCTTAGCAACCACCCCGGATACCATAGCAACACCTTAGCAACCACCTAGCAACACCTTAGCAACCACCCTGGATACCATAGCAACACCTTAGCAACCACCTAGCAAAACCTTAGCAACCACCTAGCAACACCCTAGCAACCACCTAGCAACACCTTAGCAACCACCTTGCAACCACCTAGCAACACCTTAGCAACCACCCCGGATACCATAGCAACACCTTAGCAACCACCTAGCAACACCTTAGCAACCACCTAGCAACACCTTAGCAACCACCCTGGATACCATAGCAACACCTTAGCAACCACCTAGCAACCACCTAGCAACACCCTAGCAACCACCTAGCAACCACCTAGCAACACCTTTGCAACCACCCTGGATACCATAGCAACACCTTAGCAACCACCTAGCAACACCCTAGCAACCACCTAGCAACCACCTAGCAACACCTTAGCAACCACCCTGGATACCATAGCAACACCTTAGCAACCACCTAGCAACACCTTAGCAACCACCCTGGATACCATAGCAACACCTTAGCAACCACCTAGCAACACCTTAGCAACCACTTAGAAACACCGTAGCAACCACCCCGGATACCATAGCAACACCTAAGCAACCGCCTAGCAACCACGTAGCAGCACCTTAGCAACCACCCCGGATACCATTGCAACACCTTAGCAACCACCTAGCAACACCTTAGCAACCACCTAGAAACTCCTTAGCAACCACCCAGGATACCATAGCAACACCTTAGCTACTGCCTAGCAACCACCTAGCAACACCTTAGCAACCACCCCGGATACCATTGCAACACCTTAGCAACCACCTAGCAACACCTTAGCAACCACCTAGCAACACCTTAGCAACCACCCAGGATACCATAGCAACACCATAGCAACCACCTAGCAACACCTTAGCAACCACCCAGGATACCATAGCAACACCTTAGCAACCACCTAGCAACACCTTAGCAACCACCCCGGATACCATAGCAACACCTTAGCAACCACCTAGCAACACCTTAGCAACCACCCTGGATACCATAGCAACCGCCTAGCAACACCCTAGCAACCACCTAGCAACACCTTAGCAACCACCCTGGATACCATAGCAACACCTTAGCAACCACCTAGCAACACCTTAGCAACCAACCCGGATACCATAGCAACACCTTAGCAACCACCCCGGATCCCATAGCAACACCTTAGCAATCACCTATTAACCCTCTAGCAACCACCTAGCAACACCTTAGCAACCACCCCAGATACCATAGCAACACCTTAGCAACCACCTAGCAACACCTTAGCAACCACCCTGGATACCATAGCAACCAGTTAGCAACCACCTGGAAAATATTAGAAACTGCCTAATAACCACTTAAAAACCATTTGGAATACGTTAGGAGTTGCCTAGCAACAAGTTAGCAACAGCTTAGCAACCACCTTGAATATGTTCGCAACTGCCTAGCAACCAATTAGCAAGCACTAAGCAACGATGTGGACTACATTAGCAACTGCCTAGCAACTACCTAGCAACCACTTAGCAACACTTTACTTTATAAGATAATTATAAGCTTTTCACCATGTTAGCCAAAACTTTTTGGACTTCAACATTTAGCCGAAAGTCAACAGCATAGCAACCACTCTTCACACGCTTTAGACAGAAATATCTTAGCAACCATTTTAACTATTCAACGTTATTTAACTATTTAACGTACTTTTCCAAGCCAACTTAAAGTTCGTTATCGAACTTTCCTTTTCTAGTTAAGTTGGCTTGGAAAAGCCAACTTCTTGTTCTTCGTAATCTTCTTATTATTATTATTATTATTATTCTTACGCCTTTTTTTCTGTACGCTACTCCTCCTAGAGCTTTCAACGTAGAATCACGAAACTTTCACGGATCGTAGGACCTATGCCAACTTAGCGTGCTTGTGCTTTTTGGAGCGATTTATCGTACGGTTTTCGTAAAAACTTCGTAAACGTACGCATTTTTTCCCCATAGGAATGAATGGGGCGAAATTTTAAACGTCCGTAACCGCCACAATTTTTGAGATACGAAGACCAAATTTGGCGAGCTTATAGATCTTACCGAGATCTTTAAATTAATAGTAGGTTTTCGTACAATTTTCGTACGAAGTTTTCCCATAGAAATGAATGGGGGGCCCAGAGTTCCATCTCGCACACGAGCAGCTCTGCGCACGGAACCCCTTCTCTCCCCTGCTCCTCCAGTACTGTGAGTGTATGGAGGAGCTGCTGTATGGAGCAGCTATCAGTCAAAAGTTTGGACACCCCGGCACCCCAGCCAGAGTTTAGCAACCACCTATTAGCTGCTTAGCAACCACTCTCTCTTTCTCACTCTCTCTTTCGCTCTCTACTTCTCTAATTCTCACTCTCTTTCCCATTCTCTCTCTATTTCTATATTTCTCACTCTTTCTTTTGCTCTCTACTTCTCTACTTCTCACTCTCTCTTTTGCTCTCTACTTCTCTATTTCTCACTCTCTTTTGCTCTCTACTCCTCTATTTCTCACTCTCTTTCTCACTCTCTCTCTACGTCTCTTTTTCTCACTCTATTTCTCACTCTCTCTCTACTTCTCTATCTCACTCTCTCTTTCTCACTCTCTCTACGTCTCTATTTCTCACTCTCTCTCTACTTCTCTATCTCACTCTCTCTTTCTCACTCTCTCTCTACTTCTCTAATTCTCACTCTATCTTTCCCACTCTCTCTCTACTTCTCTATTTCTCACTCTTTCTTTTGCTCTCTACTTCTCTACTTCTCACTCTCTCGTTTGCTCTCTACTTCTCTGTCTCACTCTCTCTTTTGCTCTCTACTTCTCACTCTCTCTTTTGCTCTCTACTTCTCTATTTCTCACTCTCTCTCTACGTCTCTATTTCTCACTCTCTCTCTACTTCTCTATTTCTCACTCTCTCTTTCTCACTCTTTTCTAAGTCTCTATTTCTCACTCTCTCTACTTCTCTATTTCTCACTCTTTCTCACTCTCTCTCTCTACGTCTCTATTTCTCACTCTCTCTCTCTACTTCTATATTTCTCACTCTCTCTACTTCTATATTTCTCACTCTCTTTTTCACTCTCTCTCTACGTCTCTATTTCTCTTTATTTCTCACTCTCTCTACTTCTATATTTCTCACTCTCTTTTTCACTCTCTCTCTACGTCTCTATTTCTCACTCTCTCTCTACTTCTCTATTTCTCACTCTCTTTCTCACTCTCTCTCTACGTCTCTATTTCTCACTCTCTCTACTTCTCTATTTCTCACTCTCTCTTTCTCACTCTCTCTCTACTTCTCTATTTCTCACTCTCTCTTTCTCACTCTCTCTACTTTTCTATGTCTCTTTCTTTCTACTTTTCTATTTCTCTATTTCTCTCTTACTCTCTCTTTATTTCTCGCTCTTCTCTCTACTTCTCTTTCACTCTACTTTTCTGTCTTGCTTTCTCTTTCTATCTATCTCTCTACTACATCCTTTTTCTTTCTCTACTTCTTTATTTCTCGATCTCTCTTTTTCCCTAATTCTCTTTCTCTCGCTCAATATTTCTCTCTACTTGTCACTCTTTTTCTCACATTCTCGGGTGTTCTTTCTCTACTTCTCACGCTGATTTTCTCTCTACTTCTCTATTTCAGGCTCTCCCTTTTTCTGTACTTCTACATTTAACACTCTTTCTTTTTATCTACTACTGCCTAGGAACCAGTTAGATACACCTTAGCAACCACCTGGAAAACGTTAGCAACTGCCTAGCAACTGCTTAGCAACCACTTTAGAAATGGTAGCAACTGCCTAGCGACCAGTTAGATACACCTAGCAACACCTTAGCAACCACCCCAGATACCATAGCAACATCTTAGCAACCACCTAGCAACACCTAAGCAACCACCCTAGACACCATAGCAACACCTTAGCAACCGCCTAGCAACACCTTAGCAACCACCTTGCAACCACCTAGCAACACCTTAGCAACCACCCCGGATACCATAGCAACACCTTAGCAACCACCTAGCAACACCTTAGCAACCACCTAGCAACACCTTAGCAACCACCCTGGATACCATAGCAACACCTTAGCAACCACCTAGCAACACCCTAGCAACCACCTAGCAACCACCTAGCAACACCCTAGCAACACCTTAGCAACCATCTAGCAACACCTTAGCAACCGCCTAGCAACACCCTAGCAACCACCTAGCAACCACCTAGCAACACCTTAGCAACCACCCCGGATACCATAGCAACACCTTAGCAACCGCCTAGCAACACCCTAGCAACCACCTAGCAACCACCTAGCAACACCTTAGCAACCACCCCGGATACCATAGCAACACCTTAGCAACCGCCTAGCAACAACCTAGCAACCATCTGGCAACCACCTAGCAACACCTTAGCAACCACCCCGGATACCATAGCAACACCTTAGCAACCGCCTAGCAACACCCTAGCAACCACCTAGCAACACCTTAGCAACCACCCCGGATACCATAGCAACACCTTAGCAACCGCCTAGCAACACCCTAGCAACCACCTAGCAACCACCTAGCAACACCTTAGCAACCACCCCGGATACCATAGCAACACCTTAGCAACCGCCTAGCAACACCCTAGCAACCACCTAGCAACACCTTAGCAACCACCCCGGATACCATAGCAACACCTTAGCAACCGCCTAGCAACCACTTAGCAACACCTTAGCAACCACCCCGGATACCATAGCAACACCTTAGCAACCGCCTAGCAACGCCTTAGCAACCACCTAGCAACCACCTAGCAACACCTTAGCAACCACCCCGGATACCATAGCAACACCTTAGCAACTGCCTAGCAACACCTTAGCAACCACCTAGCAACACCTTAGCAACCACCCCGGATACCATAGCAACACCTTAGCAACCACCTAGCAACACCTTAGCAACCACCTAGCAACACCTTAGCAGATACCAGCCAGCACTGCAATCACACTCGCAGTTTCTGCAGGAACTGCAATCTAGTTATTATTATTATTCCACCTGTTTTTTGTCCGGTTAACTAGTGCCGCAGTTTTCGAAATATCGACTTCGTTCAAAAGAGAAAACGTGCGTCCATATCGGGAATGGTGGGCTTGTATACAGCTGTCCGATCGGACTTACGTTTTTCGTAAAAACTTCGTAAGTACGCGTTTTTTTGCCCATTGAAAATGAATGGGCAGAACTTTGCACGCCCGTGGACGTCGCAATTTTTGAAATACGAAGATGAAACCAATTGAGGACCTGTAGAACTTATTGAGCTCTTTCCGAAAATATGCGTTACGAAAAGTTACGACGTACGGATTTCGTACGAATGTCGTACGAAGTGGCCCCATTGGAATGAATGGGGCCAATCGGAGGACGGCAGCTAGATCGAAGGACAGGTAGCTAGAACTCCAGTACTGTGTGTAATGGAGCAGCTATGGGATTAATCAGCGTTAGGTCAAAAGTTTGGACACCCTGGCCCCCCCCAGTACTGTGTGTAATGGAGCCATGGGTCAAAAGTTTGGACACCCCGGCCCCCCAGTACTGTGTGTAATGGAGCCACGGGTCAAAAGTTTGGACACCCCCGAACGGCCAGAGCAACCTAGCGTGCATAGCTGATTGATGTATTTAATCTAATTTATGCATATAAATCACCTAGCAACCACCTAGAAACACCATAGCAACCACCACAGATATCATAGCAACACCTTAGCAACCGCCTAGCAACACCTTAGCAACCACCTAGCAACCACCTAGCAACACCTTAGCAACCTCCCCGGATACCATAGCAACACCTTAGCAACCGCCTAGCAACACCCTAGCAACCACCTAGCAACACCTTAGCAACCACCCCGGATACCATAGCAACACCTTAGCAACCGCCTAGCAACATCCTAGCAACCACCTAGCAACCACCTAGCAACACCTTAGCAACCACCCCGGATACCATAGCAACACCTTAGCAACCGCCTAGCAACACCTTAGCAACCACCCCGGATACCATAGCAACACCTTAGCAACCACCTAGCAACTGCTTAGGAGTGACCTACCAACCACTTAGCAACACCATAGCAACCACCCTGGATACCATAGCAACACCTTAGCAACCGCCTAGCAACACCCTAGCAACCACCTAGCAACCACCTAGCAACACCTTAGCAACCACCCGGATACCATAGCAACACCTTAGCAACCGCCTAGCAACACCCTAGCAACCACCTAGCAACCACCTAGCAACACCTTAGCAACCACCCTGGATACCATAGCAACACCTTAGCAACCGCCTAGCAACACCCTAGCAACCACCTAGCAACACCTTAGCAACCACCCCGGATACCATAGCAACACCTTAGCAACCGCCTAGCAACACCCTAGCAACCACCTAGCAACCACCTAGCAACACCTTAGCAACCACCCCGGATACCATAGCAACACCTTAGCAACCGCCTAGCAACACCTTAGCAACCACCTAGCAACACCTTAGCAACCACCCCGGATACCATAGCAACACCTTAGCAACACGATAGCAGATACCAGCCAGCACTGCAATCACACTCGCAGTTTCTGTAGGAACTGCAATCTAGTTATTATTATTATTCTTCCCCACTTTTGTTAAACGCATCTCCTCCTAGGGCTTTCAACGTAGAATCACGAAACTTTCAGGGATCGTGGGACCTATAGTGAATTACGTTGCTTGTGCTTTTTGGAGCGATATATCGTACGGTTTTCGTAAAAACTTCGTAAACGTACGTCATTTTTTCCATAGACAATGAACTAGAAGATTTTTGAACGGCTGTGAACGTCACAATTTTTGAGATATGAAGACGAAATTCGGATGGTCTATAGAACTTAGTGAGTTCTTTCCGAAAATATGCTTTACGAAACGATACGTCGTACGGATTTCGTACAAATGTCGTACGAAGTTGCCCCATAGAAATGAATGGGGGGCCCAGAGTTCTAACTCACACACGA
The DNA here is from genome assembly GCF_023375975.1 of Astyanax mexicanus. Classification (NCBI taxonomy): domain Eukaryota; kingdom Metazoa; phylum Chordata; class Actinopteri; order Characiformes; family Acestrorhamphidae; genus Astyanax; species Astyanax mexicanus. Next base: position 14,859,590 of record NC_064417.1, read on the forward strand.
GCAGCTCTGCGCACGGAACCCCTTCTCTCCCCTGCTCCTCCAGTACTGTGAGTGTATGGAGGAGCTGCTGTATGGAGCAGCTATCAGTCAAAAGTTTGGACACCCCGGCACCCCAGCCAGTGTTTAGCAACCACCTATTAACTGCTTAGCAACCACCTTAGCAACCACCTGGAAAACGTTAGCAACTGCCTAGCAACCACTTAGCAACACCTTAGCAACCACTAGGAAAACGTTAGCAACTGCCTAGCAACCACTTAGCAACCACTTTAGAAATGATAGCAACTGCCTAGCAACCGCTTAGCAACACCTTAGCAACCACTAGGAAAACATTAGCAACTGCCTAGCAACCACTTTAGAAATCATAGCAACTGCCTAGCAACCACTTAACAACATCTTAGCAACCACCTGGAAAATGTTAGCAACTGCCTAGCAACCACTTAGCAACCATGTGGAATACGTTAGCAACTGCCTAGCAACCAGTTAGCAACACCTTAGCAACCACCTGGAAAACGTTAGCAACTGCCTAGCAACCACTTAGCAACTACTTAGCAACCATGTGGAATACATTGGCAACTGCCTAGCAACCAGTTAGCTACACCTTAGCAACCACCTGGAAAATGTTAGCAACTGCCTAGCAACCACTTAGCAACCACTTTAGAAATGATAGCAACTCTCTAGCAACCACTTAGCAACCATGAGGAATACGTTAGCAACTGCCTAGCAACTACTTTAAAAATAATAGCAACTGCCTAGCAACCAGTTAGCTACACCTTAGCAACCACCTGGAAATTGTTAGCAACTGCCTAGCAACCATTAAGCAACAACTTTAGAAATGATGGCAACTGCATAGCAACCACTTAGCAACACCTTAGCAACCACTAGGAAAACGTTAGCAACTGCCTAGCAACCACTTAGCAACCACTTTAGAAATGATAGCAACTGCCTAGCAACCGCTTAGCAACACCTTTATCAACCACTAGGAAAACGTTAGCAACTGCCTAGCAAACACTTTAGAAATCATAGCAACTGCCTAGCAACCACTTAACAACATCTTAGCAACCACCTGGAAAATGTTAGCAACTGCCTAGCAACCACTTAGCAACCATGTGGAATACGTTAGCAACTGCCTAGCAACCAGTTAGCAACACCTTAGCAACCACCTGGAAAACGTTAGCAACTGCCTAGCAACCACTTAGCAACTACTTAGCAACCATGTGGAATACATTGGCAACTGCCTAGCAACCAGTTAGCTACACCTTAGCAACCACCTGGAAAATGTTAGCAACTGCCTAGCAACCATTTAGCAACCACTTTAGAAATGATGGCAACTGCATAGCAACCAGTTAGCAACACCTTAGCAACCACCTGGAAAATGTTAGCAACTGCCTAGCAACCACTTAGCAACCACTTTAGAAATGATAGCAACTGCCTAGCAACCACTTAGCAACACCTTAGCAACCATTAGGAAAACGTTAGCAACTGCCTAGCAACCACTTAGCAACCACTTTAGAAATGATAGCAACTACCTAGCAACCGCTTAGCAACACCTTAGCAACCACTAGGAAAACGTTAGCAACAGCCTAGCAACCACTTTAGAAATTATAGCAACTGCCTAGCAAACACTTAACAACATCTTAGCAACCACCTGGAAAATGTTAACAACTGCCTAGCAACCACTTAGCAACCACCTGGAAAAGGTTAGCAACTGCCTAGCAAACACTTAGCAACCACTTTAGAAACGATAGCAACTGCCTAGCAACCACTTAGCAACACCTTAGCAACCACTAAGAAAACGTTAGCAACTGCCTAGCAACCACTTAGCAACCACTTTCGAAATGATAGCAACTGCATAGCAACCGCTTAGCAACACCTTAGCAACCACTAGGAAAACGTTAGCAACCGCCTAGCAACCACTTTAGAAATCATAGCAGCTGCCTAGCAACCACTGAACAACATCTTAGCAACCACCTGGAAAATGTTAGCAACTGCCTAGCAACCACTTAGCAACCATGTGGAATACGTTAGCAACTGCCTAGCAACCAGTTAGCAACACCTTAGCAACCACCTGGAAAACGTTAGCAACTGCCGAGCAACCACTTAGCAACCACTTTAGAAATGATAGCAACTCTCTAGCAACCACTTAGCAACCATGAGGAATACGTTAGCAACTGCCTAGCAACTACTTTAAAATTAATAGCAACTGCCTAGCAACCAGTTAGCTACACCTTAGCAACCACCTGGAAAATGTTAGCAACTGCCTAGCAACCACTTAGCAACCATGTGGAATACATTAGCAACTGCCAAGCAACCACTTAGCAACCACTTTAGAAATGATAGCAACTGCCTAGCAACCAGTTAGCTACACTTTAGCCACCACCTGGAAAACGTTAGCAACTGCCTAGCAAACGCTTAGCAACCACTTTAGAAATGATCACAACTGCCTAGCAACCACTTAGCAACCATTTTAACTTTTCAACGTTATTAACGTACTTTTCCAAGCCAACTTAAAGTTCGTTCACGAACTTTGCCTTTTCTAGTTATTATTATTATTCTCGCCATGTTTTTTGCAACGCTACTCCTCCTACAGCTTTTATGGTACAGTCACGAAATTTTCAGGGATCGTAGAACCTATGCCAACTTAAGTTGCTTGTGCTTTTTGAAGCGATATATCGTACGGTTTTCGTAAAACCTTCGTAAATGTACGAAATTTTTCCCATTGAAAATGAATGGGGAGAAATTCGAAAGCTCGTGTACGTCACAATTTTCAAGATACGAAGACGAAATTCGGCTGGTTTATAGAACATATCGCGTTCTTTCCGAAAATATGATTCACGAAATTATATGTCGTACGGTTTTCGTACAATTATCGTACGAAGTTTCCCCATAGAAATGAATGGGGGGCCCAGAGTTCCATCTCACACACGAGCAGCTCTGCGCACGGAACCCCTTCTCTCCCCTGCTCCTCCAGTACTGTGAGTGTATGGAGGAGCTGCTGTATGGAGCAGCTATCAGTCAAAAGTTTGGACACCCCGGCAGCCCAGCCAGGGCTTAGCAACCACCTATTAACTGCTTAGCAAACACCTTAGCAACCACCTGGAAAACGTTAGCAACTGCCTAGCAACCACTTAGCAACACCTTAGCAACCACCTGGAAAACGTTAGCAACTGCCTAGCAACCACTTAGTAACCACCTGGATTTCATTAGCAACGTCCTAGCAACCACTTAGCAACCACTTTAGAAATTATAGCAACTGCCTAGCAACCAGTTAGCAACACCTTAGCAACCACCAGGAAAACATTAGAAACTGCCTAGCAACAGCTTAGCAACCACTTAGCAACCACCTGGAAAACGTTGGCAACTGCCTAGCAACCACTTAGCAACAACTTAGCAACCACCTGGAAAACGTTAGCAACTGCCTAGCAACCACTTAGTAACCACCTGGAATACGTTAGCAACTTCCTAGCAACCACTTAGCAACAACTTTAGAAATTATAGCAACTGCCTAGCAACCAGTTGGCAACACCGTAGCAACCACCAGGAAAACATTAGAAACTGCCTAGCAACAGCTTAGCAACCACTTAGCAACCACCTGGAAAACGTTGGCAACTGCCTAGCAACCACTTAGCAACCACTTTAGAAACGATAGCAACTGCCTAGCAACCACTTAGCAACACCTTAACAACCACTAGGAAAACGTTAGCAACTGCCTAGCAACCACTTAGCAACACCTTAGCAACCACCTAGAAAACGTTATCAACTGCATAGCAACAACCTAGCAACAACTTAGCAACCACTAGGAAAACGTTAGCAACTGCCTAGCAACCACTTAGCAACCACTTTAGAAATGATAGCAACTGCCTAGCAACCACTTAGCAACACCTAAGCAACCACCTGGAAAACGTTAGCAACTGCCTAGCAACAGCTTAGCAACCACTTTAGAAATTAAAGCAACTGCCTAGCAACCACTTAGCAACCACATGGAAAACGTTAGCAACTGCCTAGCAACCACTTAGCAACCACTTTAGAAATGATAGAAACTGCTTAGCAACCACTAAGCAACCACTTAGCAACCACATGGAAAACGTTAGCAACTGCCTAGCAACCACTTAGTAACCACTTTAGAAACACCTTAGCAACCGCATAGCAACACCTTAGCAACCACATAGCAACCACCCTAGATACCATAGCAACACCTTAGCAACCACCTAGCAACACCTTAGAAACCACCTAGCAACCACCTTAGCAACCACCCCGGATACCATAGCAACACCCTAGCAACCACCTAGCAACACCTTAGCAACCACCCCAGGTACCATAGCAACACCTTAGCAACCGCATAGCAACACCTTAGCAACCACCTAGCAACCACCTAGCAACACCTTAGCAACCACCCAGGATACCATAGCAACACCTTAGCAACCGCATAGCAACACCTTAGCAACCACCTAGCAACCACCTTGCAACACCCTAGCAACCACCTAGCAACACCTTAGCAACCACCCCAGATACCATAGCAACACCCTAGCAACCACCTAGCAACACCCTAGCAACCACCTAGCAACACCTTAGCAACCACCCCAGATATCATAGCAACACCCTAGCAACCACCTAGCAACACCTTAGCAACCACCCCAGATACCATAGCAACCACCTAGCAACACCCTAGCAACCACCTAGCAACACCCTAGCAACACCTTAGCAACCACCCCGGATTCCATAGCAACACCTTAGCAACCACCTAGCAACACCTTAGCAACCACCTAGCAACATCTAAGCAACCACCCCGGATACCATAGCAACACCTTAGCAACAACCTAGCAACACCCTAGCAACCACCTAGCAACACCTTAGCAACCACCTGTTATATGTTAGCAATTGGCTAGCAACCAGTTAGCAACAGCTTAGCAACCACCTGGAAAACATTAGCAATTGCCTAGCAACAGCTTAGCAACCTTTTCAGAAATGATAGCAACCGCCTAGCAACACATTAGCAATCAAAAGTTTAACCAAAAGTTTTACGATTTCAGCATTTAAACAAGCGTTTTTAGATTTCAGCGTTTAACCAAATGTTTTTAGATTTCAGCGTTTAACCAAACGTTTTTAGATTTCAGCGTTTAACCAAACGTTTTTAGATTTCAGCGTTTAACCAAACGTTTTTAGATTTCAGCGTTTAACCAAATGTTTTTAGATTTCAGCGTTTAACCAAACGTTTTTAGATTTCAGCGTTTAACCAAATGTTTTTAGATTTCAGCGTTTAACCAAATGTCTTTAGATTTCAGCGTTTTTAGCATTTAGCGTTTAGCCAAAAGTTAACAGCATGTCAATGACTCTTCACACTCTTCAGACGGAAAAAGCTTAGCAACCATTTTAACTTTTTAACGTTATTAGCGTTCTTTTCCAAGCCAACTTAAAGTTCGTTCACGAACTTTACCTTTTCTAGTTAAGTTGGCTTGGAAAAGCCAACTTATTGTTCTTCGTAATCTTCTTATTCTTATTAAGTTGGCTTGGAAAAGCCAACTTACTGTTCTTCGTAATCTTCTTATTCTACTTATTAAGTTGGCTTGGAAAAGCCAACTTACTGTTCTTCGTAATCTTCTTATTCTACTTATTATTAAGTTGGCTTGGAAAAGCCAACTTATTGTTCTTCGTAATCTTCTTATTCTACTTATTAAGTTGGCTTGGAAAAGCCAACTTACTGTTCTTCGTAATCTTCTTATTAAGTTGGCTTGGAAAAGCCAACTTATTGTTCTTCGTAATCTTCTTATTCTTATTATTATTCTCGCCATGTTTTTTGCAACGCTACTCCTCCTACAGCTTTTATGGTACAGTCACGAAATTTTCAGGGATCGTAGAAACTATGCCAACTTAAGTTGCTTGTGCTTTTTGAAGCGATATATCGTACGGTTTTCGTAAAAACTTCGTAAATGTACGAAATTTTTCCCATTGAAAATGAATGGGGAGAAATTCGAAAGCTCGTGTACGTCACAATTTTCAAGATACGAAGACGAAATTCGGCTAGTTTATAGAACGTATCGCGTTCTTTCCGAAAATATGCTTCACGAAATTATATGTCGTACGGTTTTCGTACAATTATCGTACGAAGTTTCCCCATAGGAATGAATGGGGGGCCCAGAGTTCCATCTCGCACACGAGCAGCTCTGCGCACGGAACCCCTTCTCTCCCCTGCTCCTCCAGTACTGTGAGTGTATGGAGGAGCTGCTGTATGGAGCAGCTATCAGTCAAAAGTTTGGACACCCCGGCACCTCAGCTAGGGTTTAGCAACCACCTATTAACTGCTTAGCAACCACCTTAGCAACCACCTGGAAAACGTTAGCAACTGCCTAGCAACCACTTAGCAACAACTTAGCAACCACCTGGAAAACGTTAGCAACTGCCTAGCAACCAGTTAGCAACACCTTAGCAACCACTAGGAAAACGTTAGAAACTGCCTAGCAACAGCTTAGCAACCACTTTAGAAATTAAAGCAACTGGCTAGCAACCACTTAGCAACCACTTAGCAACCACGTTAAAAACGATAGCAACTGCCTAGCAACCACTTAGCAACACCTTAACAACCACTAGGAAAACATTAGCAACTGCTTAGCAACCACTTTAGAACTTATAGCAACTGCCTAGCAACCACTTAGCAACTGCCTAGCAACCACCTGGAATACGTTAGCAACTGCCTAGCAACCACTTAGCAACCACCTGGAAAACGTTAGCAACTGCCTAGCAACAACTTAGCAACTGCCTAGCAACCACCTGGAAAATGTTAGCAACTGCCTAGAAACCACTTAGCAACTGCCTAGCAACCACTTGGAAAACGTTAGCAACTGCCTAGCAACCACTTAGCAACTGCCTAGCAACCACCTGGAAAACGTTAGCAACTGCCTAGCAACCACTTAGCAACCACCTAGAAAACGTTAGCAACTGCCTAGCAACCACTTAGCAACTGCCTAGCAACCACTTGGAAAACGTTAGCAACTGCCTAGCAACCACTTAGCAACCACCTGGAAAACGTTAGCAACTGCCTAGCAACAACTTAGCAACTGCCTAGCAACAACCTGGAAAACGTTAGCAACTGCCTAGCAACCACTTAGCAACTGCCTAGCAACCACCTGGAATAGGTTAGCAACTGCCTAGCAACCACTTAGCAACCACCTGGAAAACGTTAGCAACTGCCTAGCAACCACTTAGCAACCACCTGGAAAACGTTAGCAACTGCCTAGCAACCACTTAGCAACTGCCTAGCAACCACCTGGAATACGTTAGCAACTGCCTAGCAACCACTTAGCAACCACCTGGAAAACGTTAGCAACTGCCTAGGAACAACTTAGCAACTGCCTAGCAACCACCTGGAAAACGTTAGCAACTGCCTAGCAACCACTTAGCAACCACCTGGAAAACGTTAGCAACTGCCTAGCAACCACTTAGCAACTGCCTAGCAACCACTTGGAAAACGTTAGCAACTGCCTAGCAACCACTTAGCAACTGCCTAGCAACCACCTGGAAAACGTTAGCAACTGCCTAGCAACCACTTAGCAACCACCTGGAAAACGTTAGCAACTGCCTAGCAACCACTTAGCAACCACTTTAGAAATGATAGCAACTGCCTAGCAACCACCTAGCAACACCTTAGCAACCACCCCGGATACCATAGCAACACCTTAGCAACCAGCTAGCAACAAGTTATCAACCACCTAGCAACCACCTAGCAACACCTTAGCAACCACCCCGCATACCATAGCAACACCCTAGCAACAACCTAGCAACCACCTAGCAACACCTTAGCAACCACCTGTAATATGTTAGCAACTGCCTACCAACCAGTTAGCAACAGCTTAGCAACCACCTGGAAAACATTAGCAACCACCTAGCAACACCTTAGCAACCACCCCGGTTACCATAGCAACACCTTAGCAACCACCTAGCAATACCTTAGCAACCACCTGGCAACCACTTAGCAACCACCTAGCAACCACCTAGCAACACCTTAGCAACCACCCCAGATACCATAGCAACACCTTAGCAACCACCTAGCAACACCTTAGCAACCACCTAGCAACACCTTAGCAACCACCCCGGATACCATAGCAACACCTTAGCAACCACCTAGCAACGCCGTAGCAACCACCCCAGATACCATAGCAACACCTTAGCAACCGCATAGCAACACCTTAGCAACCACCTAGCAACATCTTAGCAACCACCCCGGATACCATAGCAACACCTTAGCAACCACCTAGCAACCACCTAGAAATACCTTAGCAACCACCCCAGATACCATAGAAACACCTTAGCAACCACCTAGCAACATCTTAGCAACCACCCTGGATACCATAGCAACACCTTTGCAACCACCTAGCAACCACTTAGAAACACCTTAGCAACCACCCCAGATACCATAGCAACACCTTAGCAACCACCTAGCAACACCCTAGCAACCACCTAGCGACACCTTAGCAACCACCCCGGATACCATAGCAACACCCTAGCAACCACGTAGCAACATCTTAGCAACCACCCCAGATACCATAGCAACACCTTAGCAACAACCTAGCAACACCCTAGCAACCACCTAGCAACACCTTAGCAACTACCTGGTATATGTTAGCAATTGCCTAGCAACCAGTTAGCAATAGCTTAGTAACCACCTGGAAAACATTAGCAACTGCCTAGCAACAGCTTAGCAACCTTTTCAGAAATGATAGCAACTGCCTAGCAACACATTAGCAATCAAAAGTTTAACCAAAAGTTTTACGATTTCAGCATTTAAACAAGCGTTTTTAGATTTCAGTGTTTAATCAAACGTTTTTAGATTTCAGCGTTTAACCAAACGTTTTTAGATTTCAGCGTTTAATCAAACGTTTTTAGATTTCAGCGTTTAACCAAATGTTTTTAGATTTCAGCGTTTAACCAAACGTTTTTAGATTTCAGCGTTTAATCAAACGTTTTTAGATTTCAGCGTTTAACCAAATGTTTTTAGATTTCAGCGTTTAACCAAATGTTTTTAGATTTCAGCGTTTTTAGCATTTAGCGTTTAGCCAAAAGTTAACAGCATATCAATGACTCTTCACACTCTTCAGACGGAAAAAGCTTAGCAACCATTTTAACTTTTTAACGTTATTAGCGTTCTTTTCCAAGCCAACTTAAAGTTCGTTCACGAACTTTACCTTTTCTAGTTATTAAGTTGGCTTGGAAAAGCCAACTTACTGTTCTTCGTAATCTTCTTCTTATTATTATTATTATTAAGTTGGCTTGGAAAAGCCAACTTACTGTTCTTCGTAATCTTCTCCTTATTATTATTATTATTATTATTCCGCGCTCAAATTTCTATACGCATCTCCTCCTAGGGCTTTTGACGTAGAATCACGAAATTTTGCAGTATCGTAGGACCTATACCCGAATAGGTTGCTTGTGCTTTTTTAAGCGATACATCGTACGGTTTTCGTAAAAACTTCGTAAACGTACGCTTTTTTTTCCCATAGGAAATGAATGGGGGACAACTTTGAACGTTTGTGTAGGTAACAATTTTTGACATACAAAGACAAAAATCGGACGGTCTATAGAACTTACCGCGTTCTTTCCGAAAATTTTAACGTTTCGACGATACGTCGTACGGTTTTCGTACAAATGTCGTACGAAGTTTTCCCATTGAAATGAATGGGGGGCCCAGAGTTCCATCTCACACACGAGCAGCTCTGCGCACGGAACCCCTTCTCTCCCCTGCTCCTCCAGTACTGTGAGGAGCTGCTGTATGGAGCAGCTATCAGTCAAAAGTTTGGACACCCCGGCACCCCAGCCAGGGCTTAGCAACCACCTAATAACTGCTTAGCAACCACCTTAGCAACCACCTGGAAAACGTTAGCAACTGCCTAGCAACCACTTAGCAACACCTTAGCAACCACCTGGAAAACGTTAGCAACTGCCTAGCAACCACTTAGCAACTGCCTAGCAACCACTTAGCAACTGCCTAGCAACCACTTGGAAAACGTTAGCAACTGCCTAGCAACCACTTAGCAACTGCCTAGCAACCACCTGGAAAACGTTAGCAACTGCCTAGCAACCACTTAGCAACCACCGGGAAAACGTTAGCAACTGCCTAGCAACCACTTAGCAACTGCCTAGCAACCACTTGGAAAACGTTAGCAACTGCCTAGCAACCACTTAGCAACTGCCTAGCAACCACCTGGGAAACGTTAGCAACTGCCTAGCAACCACTTAGCAACCACCTGGAAAACGTTAGCAACTGCCTAGCAACCACTGAGCAACCACCTGGAAAACGTTAGCAACTGCCTAGCAACCACTTAGCAACTGCCTAGCAACCACCTGGAAAACGTTAGCAACTGCCTAGCAACCACTTAGCAACCACCTGGAAAACGTTAGCAACTGCCTAGCAACCACTTAGCAACTGCCTAGCAACCACTTGGAAAACGTTAGCAACTGCCTAGCAACCACTTAGCAACTGCCTAGCAACCACCTGGAAAACGTTAGCAACTGCCTAGCAACCACTTAGCAACCACCTGGAAAACGTTAGCAACTGCCTAGCAACCACTTAGCAGCTGCCTAGCAACCACCTGGAATATGTTAGCAACTACCTAGCAACCACTTAGCAACCACCTGGAAAATGTTAGCAACTGCCTAGCAACCACTTAGCAACTGCCTAGCAACCACTTGGAAAACGTTAGCAACTGCCTAGCAACCACTTAGCAACCACTTTAGAAATGATAGCAACTGCCTAGCAACCACTTATCAACCACATGGAAAACGTTAACAACTGCCTAGCAACCACTTTAGAAATGATAGCAACTGCCTAGCAACCACTTAGCAACACCTTTACAACCACTAGGAAAACGTTAGCAACTGCCTTGCAACCACTTAGCAACCACTTTAGAAATGATAGCAACTGCCTAGCAACCACTTAGCAACCACATGGAAAACGTTAGCAACTGCCTAGCAACCACTTTAGAAACGATAGCAACTGCCTAGCAAATACTTAGCAACACCTTAGCAACCACCTGGAAAACGTTAGCAACTGCCTAGCAACCACTTAGCAACACCTTAGCAACCAACTGGAAAACGTTAGCAACTGCCTAGCAACCACTTAGCAACCACTTTAGAAATGATAGCAACTGCCTAGCAACCACTTACCAACACCTTAGCAACCATTAGGAAAACGTTAGCAACTGCCTAGCAACCACTTAGCAACCACTTTAGAAATGATAGCAACTGCCTAGCAACCAGTTAGCAATAGCTTAACAACCACCTGGAAAACATTAGCAACTGCCTAGCAACAGCTTAGCAACCTTTTCAGAAATGATAGCAACTGCCTAGCAACACATTAGCAATCAAAAGTTTAACCAAAAGTTTTACGATTTCAGCATTTAAACAAGCATTTTTAGATTTCAGTGTTTAATCAAACGTTTTTAGATTTCAGCGTTTAACCAAACGTTTTTAGATTTCAGCGTTTAATCAAACGTTTTTAGATTTCAGCATTTAACTAAATGTTTTTAGATTTCAGCGTTTAACCAAACGTTTTAGATTTCAGCGTTTAACCAAACGTTTTTAGATTTCAGCATTTAATCAAACGTTTTTAGATTTCAGCGTTTAACCAAATGTTTTTAGATTTCAGCGTTTAACCAAACGTTTTTAGATTTCAGCGTTTAATCAAACGTTTTTAGATTTCAGCGTTTAACCAAATGTTTTTAGATTTCAGCGTTTAACCAAATGTTTTTAGATTTCAGCGTTTTTAGCATTTAACGTTTAGCCAAAAGTTAACAGCATGTCAATGACTCTTCACACTCTTCAGACGGAAAAAGCTTAGCAACCATTTTAACTTTTTAACGTTATTAGCGTTCTTTTCCAAGCCAACTTAAAGTTCGTTCACGAACTTTACCTTTTCTAGTTATTATTATTATTCCGCGCTCAAATTTCTATACGCATCTCCTCCTAGGGCTTTTGACGTAGAATCACGAAATTTTGCAGTATCGTAGGACCTATACCCGAATAGGTTGCTTGTGCTTTTTTAAGCGATACATCGTACGGTTTTCGTAAAAACTTCGTAAACGTACGCTTTTTTTTCCCATAGGAAATGAATGGGGGACAACTTTGAACGTTTGTGTAGGTAACAATTTTTGACATACAAAGACAAAAATCGGACGGTCTATAGAACTTACCGCGTTCTTTCCGAAAATTTTAACGTTTCGACGATATGTCGTACGGTTTTCGTACAAATGTCGTACGAAGTTTTCCCATTGAAATGAATGGGGGGCCCAGAGTTCCATCTCACACACGAGCAGCTCTGCGCACGGAACCCCTTCTCTCCCCTGCTCCTCCAGTACTGTGAGTGTATGGAGGAGCTGCTGTATGGAGCAGTTATCAGTCAAAAGTTTGGACACCCCGGCACCACAGCCAGGGCTTAGCAACCACCTAATAACTGCTTAGCAACCACCTTAGCAACCACCTGGAAAACCTTAGCAACTGCCTAGCAACCACTTAGCAACACCTTAGCAACCACCTGGAAAACGTTAGCAACTGCCTAGCAACCACTTAGCAACTGCCTAGCAACCACTTGGAAAACGTTAGCAACTGCCTAGCAACCACTTAGCAACTGCCTAGCAACCACCTGGAAAACGTTAGCAACTGCCTAGCAACCACTTAGCAACCACCGGGAAAACGTTAGCAACTGCCTAGCAACCACTTAGCAACTGCCTAGCAACCACTTGGAAAACGTTAGCAACTGCCTAGCAACCACTTAGCAAATGCCTAGCAACCACCTGGAAAACGTTAGCAACTGCCTAGCAACCACTTAGCAACCACCTGGAAAACGTTAGCAACTGCCTAGCAACCACTGAGCAACCACCTGGAAAACATTAGCAACTGCCTAGCAACCACTTAGCAACTGCCTAGCAACCACCTGGAAAACGTTAGCAACTGCCTAGCAACCACTTAGCAACCACCTGGAAAACGTTAGCAACTGCCTAGCAACCACTTAGCAACTGCCTAGCAACCACTTGGAAAACGTTAGCAACTGCCTAGCAACCACTTAGCAACTGCCTAGCAACCACCTGGAAAACGTTAGCAACTGCCTAGCAACCACTTAGCAACCACCTGGATAACGTTAGCAACTGCCTAGCAACCGCTTAGCAACTGCCTAGCAACCACTTGGAAAACGTTAGCAACTGCCTAGCAACCACTTAGCAACTGCCTAGCAACCACCTGGAATACGTTAGCAACTGCCTAGCAACCACTTAGCAACCACCTGGAAATCGTTAGCAACTGCCTAGCAACCACTGAGCAACCACCTGGAAAACGTTAGCAACTGCCTAGCAACCACTTAGCAACTGCCTAGCAACCACCTGGAATACGTTAGCAACTGCCTAGCAACCACTTAGCAACCACCTGGAAAACGTTAGCAACTGCCTAGCAACAACTTAGCAACTGCCTAGCAACCACCTGGAAAATGTTAGCAACTGCCTAGCAACCACTTAGCAACCACCTGGAAAACGTTAGCAACTGCCTAGCAACCACTTAGCAACTGCCTAGCAACCACTTGGAAAACGTTAGCAACTGCCTAGCAACCACTTAGCAACCACCTGGAAAACGTTAGCAACTGCCTAGCAACCACTTAGCAACTGCCTAGCAACCACTTGGAAAACGTTAGCAACTGCCTAGCAACCACTTAGCAACTGCCTAGCAACCACCTGGAATACGTTAGCAATTGCCTAGCAACCACTTAGCAACCACCTGGAAAACGTTAGCAACTGCCTAGCAACCACTGAGCAACCACCTGGAAAACGTTAGCAACTGCCTAGCAACCACTTAGCAACTGCCTAGCAACCACCTGGAATACGTTAGCAACTGCCTAGCAACCACTTAGCAACCACCTGGAAAACGTTAGCAACTGCCTAGCAACAACTTAGCAACTGCCTAGCAACCACCTGGAAAACGTTAGCAACTGCCTAGCAACCACTTAGCAACCACCTGGAAAACGTTAGCAACTGCCTAGCAACCACTTGGCAACTGCCTAGCAACCACTTGGAAAACGTTAGCAACTGCCTAGCAACCACTTAGCAACTGCCTAGCAACCACCTGGAAAACGTTAGCAACTGCATAGCAACCACTTAGCAACCACCTGGGAAACGTTAGCAACTGCCTAGCAACCACTCAGCAACACCTTAACAACCACTAGGAAAACGTTAGCAACTGCCTAGCAACCACTTAGCAACCACTTTAGAAATGATAGCAACTGCCTAGCAACCACCTAGCAACACCTTAGCAACCACCCCGGATACCATAGCAACACCTTAGCAACCACCTAGCAACAAGTTATCAACCACCTAGCAACCACCTAGCAACATCTTAGCAACCACCCCGCATACCATAGCAACACCCTAGCAACAACCTAGCAACCACCTAGCAACACCTTAGCAACCACCTGTAATATGTTAGCAACTGCCTAGCAACCAGTTAGCAACAGCTTAGCAACCACCTGGAAAACATTAGCAACTGCCTAGCAACAGCTTAGCAACCACTTCTGAAATGATAGCAACTGCCTAGCATCAAATTGGCAATCAAAAGATTAACCAAAAGTTTTACGATTTCAGCATTTAAACAAACGTTTTTAGATTTCAGCGTTTAACTAAACGTCTTTAGATTTCAGCGTTTAACCAAACGTTTTTAGATTTCAGCGTTTAACCAAACGTTTTTAGATTTCAGCGTTTAACCAAACGTTTTTAGATTTCAGCGTTTAACCAAACATTTTTAGATTTCGGCGTTTTTGTTATTTAGCGTTTAGCCAAAAGTTAACAGCATATCCACGACTCTTCACACTCTTCAGACAGAAACAGCTTAGCAACCATTTTAACTTTTTAACGTTATTAGTGTTCTTTTCCAAGCCAACTTAAAGTTCGTTCACGAACTTTGCCTTTTCTAGTTATTATTATTATTCCGCGCTCAAATTTCTATACGCATCTCCTCCTAGGGCTTTTGACGTAGAATCACGAAATTTTGCAGTATCGTAGGACCTATACCCGATTAGGTTGCTTGTGCTTTTTTAAGCGATACATCGTACGGTTTTCGTAAAAACTTCGTAAACGTACGCTTTTTTTTCCCATAGGAAATGAATGGGGGACAACTTTGAACGTTTGTGTAGGTAACAATTTTTGACATACAAAGACAAAAATCGGACGGTCTATAGAACTTACCGCGTTCTTTCCGAAAATTTTAACGTTTCGACGATACGTCGTACGGTTTTCGTACAAATGTCGTACGAAGTTTTCCCATAGAAATGAATGGGGGGCCCAGAGTTCCATCTCACACACGAGCAGCTCTGCGCACGGAACCCCTTCTCTCCCCTGCTCCTCCAGTACTGTGAGTGTATGGAGGAGCTGCTGTATGGAGCAGCTATCAGTCAAAAGTTTGGACACCCCGGCACCCCAGCCAGGGCTTTGCAACCACCTATTAACTGCTTAGCAACCACCTTAGCAACCACCTGGAAAACGTTAGCAACTGCCTAGCAACCACTTAGCAACACCTTAGCAACCACCTGGAAAACGTTAGCAACTGCCTAGCAACCACTTAGCAACTGCCTAGCAACCACTTGGAAAACGTTAGCAACTGCCTAGCAACCACTTAGCAACTGTTTAGCAACCACCTGGAATACGTTAGCAACTGCCTAGCAACCACTTAGCAACCACCTGGAAAACGTTAGCAACTGCCTAGCAACCACTGAGCAACCACCTGGAAAACGTTAGCAACTGCCTAGCAACCACTTAGCAACTGCCTAGCAACCACCTGGAATACGTTAGCAACTGCCTAGCAACCACTTAGCAACCACCTGGAAAACGTTAGCAACTGCCTAGCAACAACTTAGCAACTGCCTAGCAACCACCTGGAAAATGTTAGCAACTGCCTAGCAACCACTTAGCAACCACCTGGAAAACGTTAGCAACTGCCTAGCAACCACTTAGCAACTGCCTAGCAACCACTTGGAAAACGTTAATAACTACCTAGCAACCACTTAGCAACTGCCTAGCAACCACCTGGAAAACGTTAGCAACTGCCTAGCAACCACTTAGCAACCACCTGGAAAACGTTAGCAACTGCCTAGCAACCACTTAGCAACTGCCTAGCAACCACTTGGAAAACGTTAGCAACTGCCTAGCAACCACTTAGCAACTGCCTAGCAACCACCTGGAATAGGTTAGCAACTGCCTAGCAACCACTTAGCAACCACCTGGAAAACGTTAGCAACTGCCTAGCAACCACTTAGCAACCACCTGGAAAACGTTAGCAACTGCCTAGCAACCACTTAGCAACTGCCTAGCAACCACCTGGAATACGTTAGCAACTGCCTAGCAACCACTTAGCAACCATCTGGAAAACGTTAGCAACTGCCTAGCAACAACTTAGCAACTGCCTAGCAACCACTTGGAAAACGTTAGCAACTGCCTAGCAACCACTTAGCAACTGCCTAGCAACCACCTGGAAAACGTTAGCAACTGCCTAGCAACCACTTAGCAACCACCTGGAAAACGTTAGCAACTGCCTAGCAACCACTTAGCAGCTGCCTAGCAACCACCTGGAATATGTTAGCAACTACCTAGCAACCACTTAGCAACCACCTGGAAAATGTTAGCAACTGCCTAGCAACCACTTAGCAACTGCCTAGCAACCACTTGGAAAACGTTAGCAACTGCCTAGCAACCACTTAGCAACTGCCTAGCAACCACCTGGAAAACGTTAGCAACTGCCTAGCAACCACTTAGCAACCACCTGGAAAACGTTAGCAACTGCCTACCAACCACTTAGCAGCTGCCTAGCAACCACCTGGAATATGTTAGCAACTACCTAGCAACCACTTAGCAACCACCTGGAAAATGTTAGCAACTGCCTAGCAACCACTTAGCAACTGCCTAGCAACCACTTGGAAAACGTTAGCAACTGCCTAGCAACCACTTAGCAACTGCCTAGCAACCACCTGGAAAACGTTAGCAACTGCCTAGCAACCACTTAGCAACCACCTGGAAAACGTTAGCAACTGCCTACCAACTGCCTAGCAACCACCTGGAATATGTTAGTAACTGCCTAGCAACCACTTAGCAACCACCTGGAAAACGTTAGCAACTGCCTAGCAACCACTAAGCAACTGCCTAGCAACCACTTGGAAAACGTTAGCAACTGCCTAGCAACCACTTAGCAACTGCCTAGCAACCACCTGGAATATGTTAGCAACTGCCTAGCAACCACTTAGCAACCACCTGGAAAACATTAGCAACTGCCTAGGAACCACTTAGCAACCACCTGGAAAACGTTAGCAACTGCCTAGCAACCACTTAGCAACTGCCTAGCAACCACTTGGAAAACGTTAGCAACTGCCTAGCAACTACTTAGCAACTGCCTAGCAACCACCTGGAATACGTTAGCAACTGCCTAGCAACCACTTAGCAACCACCTGGAAAACATTAGCAACTGCCTAGCAACCAGTTAGCAACAGCTTAGCAACCACCTGGAAAACATTAGCAACTGCCTAGCAACAGCTTAGCAACCTTTTCAGAAATGATAGCAACTTCCTAGTAACACATTAGCAATCAAAAGTTTAACCAAAAGTTTTACGATTTCAGCATTTAAACAAGCGTTTTTAGATTTCAGCGTTTAACCAAACGTTTTTAGATTTCAGCGTTTAACCAAACGTTTTTAGATTTCAGCGTTTAATCAAACGTTTTTAGATTTCGGCGTTTAACCAAATGTATTTAGATTTCAGCGTTTAACCAAACGTTTTTAGATTTCAGCGTTTAATCAAACGTTTTTAGATTTCAGTGTTTAACCAAATGTTTTTAGATTTCAGCGTTTAACCAAATGTTTTTAGATTTCAGCGTTTTTAGCATTTAGCGTTTAGCCAAAAGTTAACAGCATGTCAATGACTCTTCACACTCTTCAGACGGAAAAAGCTTAGCAACCATTTTAACTTTTTAACGTTATTAGCGTTCTTTTCCAAGCCAACTTAAAGTTCGTTCACGAACTTTACCTTTTCTAGTTATTATTATTATTATTATTCTCGCAACAAAATTTAAAACACTACTCCTCCCACAGCTTTTGACGTAGAATCACGAAATTTTGCAGTATCGTAGTACCTATACCAACTTAGGTTGCTTGTGCTTTTTGAAGCGATATATCGTACGGTTTTCGTAAAAACTTCGTAAACGTACGCATTTTTTTCCCATAGGAATGAATGGGGCCAAATTTTAAACGTCCGTAACCGCCACAATTTTTGAGATACGAACACCAAATTTGGTGAGCTTATAGATCTTATCGAGATCTTTAAATTAATAGAAGGTTGCGAAGTGATACGACGTACGGTTTTCGTACAATTGTCGTACGAAGTTTTCCCATAGAAATGAATGGGGGGCCCAGAGTTCCATCTCACACACGAGCAGCTCTGCGCACGGAACCCCTTCTCTCCCCTGCTCCTCCAGTACTGTGAGTGTATGGAGGAGCTGCTGTATGGAGCAGCTATCAGTCAAAAGTTTGGACACCCCGGCACCCCAGCCAGGGTTTAGCAACCACCTATTAACTGCTTAGCAACCACCTGGAAAACGTTAGCAACTGCCTAGCAACCACTTAGCAACACCTTAGCAACCACCTGGAAAACGTTACCAACTGCCTAGCAACCACTTAGCAACACCTTAGCAACCACCTGGAAAACGTTAGCAACTGCCTAGCAACCACTTAGCAACCACTTTAGAAATGATAGCAACTGCCTAGCAACCACTTAGCAATACCTTAGCAACCACCAGGAAAACGTTAGAAACAGCCTAGCAACAGCTTAGCAACCACTTTAGAAACGATAGCAACTGCCTAGCAACCACTTAGCAACACCTTAGCAACCACTAGGAAAACGTTAGCAACTGCCTAGCAACCACTTAGCAACCACTTTAGAAATTATAGCAACTGCCTAGCAACCAGTTAGCAACACCTTAGCAACCACCTGGAAAACGTTAGCAACTGCCTAGCAACCACTTAGCAACACCTTAGCAACCACCTGGAAAACGTTAGCAACTGCCTAGCAACCAATTAGCAACCACTTTAGAAATTATAGCAACTGCCTAGCAACCAGTTAGCAACACCTTAGCAACCACCAGGAAAACGTTAGAAACAGCCTAGCAACAGCTTAGCAACCACTTTAGAAACGATAGCAACTGCCTAGCAACCACTTAGCAACACCTTAGCAACCACTAGGAAAACGTTAGCAACTACCTAGCAACCACTTAGCAACCACTTTAGAAATTATAGCAACTGCCTAGCAACCAGTTAGCAACACCTTAGCAACCACCTGGAAAACGTTAGCAACTGCCTAGCAACCACTTAGCAACACCTTAGCAACCACCTGGAAAACGTTAGCAACTGCCTAGCAACCAATTAGCAACCACTTTAGAAATTATAGCAACTGCCTAGCAACCAGTTAGCAACACCTTAGCAACCACCAGGAAAACGTTAGAAACAGCCTAGCAACAGCTTAGCAACCACTTTAGAAACGATAGCAACTGCCTAGCAACCACTTAGCAACACCTTAGCAACCACTAGGAAAACGTTAGCAACTGCCTAGCAACCACTTAGCAACCACTTTAGAAATTATAGCAACTGCCTAGCAACCAGTTAGCAACACCTTAGCAACCACCTGGAAAACGTTAGCAACTGCCTAGCAACCACTTAGCAACACCTTAGCAACCACCTGGAAAACGTTAGCAACGGCCTAGCAACCACTTAGCAACCACTTTAGAAATTATAGCAACTGCCTAGCAACCAGTTAGCAACACCTTAGCAACCACCAGGAAAACGTTAGAAACAGCCTAGCAACAGCTTAGCAACCACATTAGAAACGATAGCAACTGCCTAGCAACCACTTAGCAACACCTTAGCAACCACTAGGAAAACGTAAGCAACTGTTTAGCAACCGCCTTGCAACCACTTAGCAACCATGTGTAATACATTAGCAAATAACTAGCAACCGCTTAGCAACAGCTTAGCAACCACCTGTAAGACGTTAGCAACTGCCTAGCAACCACTTTCAAGATTTTAGCATTTATCCAAATGTTTTTCGATTTCAGGGTTTAACCAAACATTTTTAGTTTTCAGCGTTTAACCAAACATTTTTAGATTTCAACGTTTAACCAAACGTTTTTAGATTTCCGTGTTTTTGGCATTTAGCGTTTAGCAACCATTTTAACTTTTTAACGTTACTAGCGTTCTTTTCCAAGCCAACTTAAAGTTTGTTCACGAACTTTACCTTTTCTAGTTATTAAGTTGGCTTGGAAAAGCCAACTTATTGTTCTTCGTAATCTTCTTATTCTACTTATTATTATTATTATTATTATTCTCGCAACAAAATTTAAAACACTACTCCTCCTACAGCTTTTGACGTAGAATCACGAAATTTTGCAGTATCGTAGAACCTATACCCGATTAGGTTGCTTGTGCTTTTTGAAGCGATACATCGTACGGTTTTCGTAAAAACTTCGTAAACGTACGCATTTTTTTCCCATAGGAATGAATGGGGCGAAATTTTAAACGTCCGTAACCGCCACAATTTTTGACATACAAATACAAAAATCGGACGGTCTATAGACTTTACCACGTTCTTTCCGAAAATGTAAACGTTTTGACGATATGTCGTACAGTTTTCGTACAATTGTCGTACGAAGTTTTCCCATAGAAATGAATGGGGGGCCCAGAGTTCTATCTCACACACGAGCAGCTCTGCGCACGGAACCCCTTCTCTCCCCTGCTCCTCCAGTACTGTGAGTGTATGGAGGAGCTGCTGTATGGAGCAGCTATCAGTCAAAAGTTTGGACACCCCGGCACCCCAGCCAGGGTTTAGCAACCACCTATTAACTGCTTAGCAACCACCTGGAAAACGTTAGCAACTGCCTAGCAACCACTTAGCAACCACTTTAGAAATTATAGCAACTGCCTAGCAACCAGTTAGCAACACCTTAGAAACCACCTGGAAAACGTTAGCAACTGCCTAGCAACCACTTAGCAACACCTTAGCAACCACCTGGAAAACGTTAGCAACTGCCTAGCAACCACTTAGCAACCACTTTAGAAATTATAGCAACTGCCTAGCAACCAGTTAGCAACACCTTAGCAACCACCTGGAAAACGTTAGAAACAGCCTAGCAACAGCTTAGCAACCACTTTAGAAACGATAGCAACTGCCTAGCAACCACTTAGCAACACCTTAGCAACCACTAGGAAAACGTTAGCAACTGCCTAGCAACCACTTAGCAACCACTTTAGAAATTATAGCAACTGCCTAGCAACCAGTTAGCAACACCTTAGCAACCACCTGGAAAACGTTAGCAACTGCCTAGCAACCACTTAGCAACACCTTAGCAACCACTAGGAAAACGTTAGCAACTGCCTAGCAACCACTTAGCAACCACTTTAGAAATTATAGCAACTGCCTAGCAACCAGTTAGCAACACCTTAGCAACCACCTGGAAAACGTTAGCAACTGCCTAGCAACCACTTAGCAACACCTTAGCAACCACCTGGAAAACGTTAGCAACGGCCTAGCAACCACTTAGCAACCACTTTAGAAATTATAGCAACTGCCTAGCAACCAGTTAGCAACACCTTAGCAACCACCAGGAAAACGTTAGAAACAGCCTAGCAACCACTTAGCAACACCTTAGCAACCACCTGGAAAACGTTAGCAACTGCCTAGCAACCACTTAGCAACACCTTAGCAACCACCTGGAAAACGTTAGCAACGGCCTAGCAACCACTTAGCAACCACTTTAGAAATTATAGCAACTGCCTAGCAACCAGTTAGCAACACCTTAGCAACCACCAGGAAAACGTTAGAAACAGCCTAGCAACAGCTTAGCAACCACTTTAGAAACGATAGCAACTGCCTAGCAACCACTTAGCAACACCTTAGCAACCACTAGGAAAACGTTAGCAACTGCCTAGCAACCACTTAGCAACCACTTTAGAAATTATAGCAACTGCCTAGCAACCACTTAGCAACACCTTAGCAACCACCTGGAAAACGTTAGCAACTGCCTAGCAACCACTTAGCAACACCTTAGCAACCACCTGGAAAACGTTAGCAACTGCCTAGCAACCACTTAGCAACCACTTTAGAAATTATAGCAACTGCCTAGCAACCAGTTAGCAACACCTTAGCAACCACCAGGAAAACGTTAGAAACAGCCTAGCAACAGCTTAGCAACCACTTTAGAAACGATAGCAACTGCCTAGCAACCACTTAGCAACACCTTAGCAACCACTAGGAAAACGTAAGCAACTGTTTAGCAACCGCCTTGCAACCACTTAGCAACCATGTGTAATACATTAGCAAATAACTAGCAACCGCTTAGCAACAGCTTAGCAACCACCTGTAAGACGTTAGCAACTGCCTAGCAACCACTTTCAAGATTTTAGCATTTATCCAAATGTTTTTAGATTTCAGGGTTTAACCAAACATTTTTAGTTTTCAGCGTTTAACCAAACATTTTTAGATTTCAACGTTTAACCAAACATTTTTAGATTTCCGTGTTTTTGGCATTTAGCGTTTAGCAACCATTTTAACTTTTTAACGTTATTAGCGTTCTTTTCCAAGCCAACTTAAAGTTTGTTCACGAACTTTACCTTTTCTAGTTATTATTAGTGTGATTGCAGTAATGCAATCACAGTATTGTTCTTCTTAAGTCTTATTCTTATTAGTGTGATTGCAGTAATGCAATCACAGTATTGATCTTCTTAAGTCTTATTCTTCTTCTTCTTATTATTAGTGTGATTGCAGTAATGCAATCACAGTATTGTTCTTCTTAAGTCTTATTCTTATTATTATTATTATTATTATTATTATTATTATTATTATTATTCCACCTGTTTTTTGTCCGGTTAACTAGTGCCGCAGTTTTCGAAATATCGACTTCGTTCAAAAGAGAAAACGTGCGTCCATATCGGGAATGGTGGGCTTGTATACAGCTTTCCGATCGGACTTACGTTTTTCGTAAAAACTTCGTAAGTACGCGTTTTTTTGACCATTGAAAATGAATTGGCAGAACTTTGCACGCCCGTGGACGTCGCAATTTTTGAAATACTAAGATGAAACCAATTGAGGACCTGTAGAACTTATTGAGCTCTTTCCGAAAATATGCGTTACGAAAAGTTACGACGTACGGATTTCGTACGAATGTCGTACGAAGTGGCCCCATTGGAATGAATGGGGCCAATCGGAGGACGGCAGCTAGATCGAAGGACAGGTAGCTAGAACTCCAGTACTGTGAGTGTATGGAGCAGCTATGGGATAAAACAGCATTAGGTCAAAAGTTTGGACACCCCGGCCCCCCAGTACTGTGTGTAATGGAGCCACGGGTCAAAAGTTTGGACACCCCGGCCCCCCAGTACTGTGTGTAATGGAGCCACGGGTCAAAAGTTTGGACACCCCCGAACGGCCAGAGCAACCTACCGTGCATAGCTGATTGATGTATTTGCACGTTGCGTAGCAACGTGCAAACACCATTTAATCTAATTTATGCATATAAATCACCTAGCAACCACCTAGAAACACCATAGCAACCACCACAGATACCATAGCAACACCTTAGCAACCACCTAGCAACTGCTAAGGAGTGACCTACCAACCACTTAGCAACACCATAGCAACTACCCCGGATACCATAGCAACACCTTAGCAACCGCCTAGCAACACCTTAGCAACCACACCGGATACCATAGCAACACCTTAGCAACCGCCTAGCAACACCCTAGCAACCACCTAGCAACCACCTAGCAACACCTTAGCAACCATCCCGGATACCATAGCAACACCTTAGCAACCACCTAGCAACCACCTAGCAACACCTTAGCAACCACCCAAGATACCATAGCAACACCTTAGCAACCACCTAGCAACACCTTAGCAACCACCTAGCAACCACCTAGCAACACCTTAGCAACCACCCCGGATACCATAGCAACACCTTAGCAACCGCCTAGCAACACCTTAGCAACCACCTAGCAACCACCTAGCAACACCTTAGCAACCACCCCGGATACCATAGCAACACCTTAGCAACCGCCTAGCAACACCCTAGCAACCACCTAGCAACACCTTAGCAACCACCCCGGATACCATAGCAACACCTTAGCAACCGCCTAGCAACACCTTAGCAACCACCTAGCAACCACCTTGCAACACCTTAGCAACCACCCCGGATACCATAGCAACACCTTAGCAACCGCCTAGCAACACCTTAGCAACCACCTAGCAACCACCTAGCAACACCTTAGCAACCACCCCAGATACCATAGCAACACCTTAGCAACCGCCTAGCAACACCTTAGCAACCACCTAGCAACCACCTAGCAACACCTTAGCAACCACCCCGCATACCATAGCAACACCTTAGCAACCGCCTAGCAACACCTTAGCAACCACCTAGCAACCACCTAGCAACACCTTAGCAACCACCCCGCATACCATAGCAACACCTTAGCAACCGCCTAGCAACACCTTAGCAACCACCTAGCAACCACCTAGCAACACCTTAGCAACCACCCCGGATACCATAGCAACACCTTAGCAACCGCCTAGCAACACCCTAGCAACCACCTAGCAACCACCTAGCAACACCTTAGCAACCACCCCGGATACCATAGCAACACCTTAGCAACCGCCTAGCAACCACCTAGCAACCACCTAGCAACACCTTAGCAACCACCCCGGATACCATAGCAACACCTTAGCAACCGCCTAGCAACACCTTAGCAACCACCTAGCAACCACCTAGCAACACCTTAGCAACCACCCCGGATACCATAGCAACACCTTAGCAACACCATAGCAGATATCAGCCAGCACTGCAATCACACTCGCAGTTTCTGTAGGAACTGCAATCTAGTTATTATTATTATTCCACCTGTTTTTTGTCCGGTTAACTAGTGCCGCAGTTTTCGAAATATCGACTTCGTTCAAAAGAGAAAACGTGCGTCCATATCGGGAATGGTGGGCTTGTATACAGCTTTCCGATCGGACTTACGTTTTTCGTAAAAACTTCGTAAGTACGCGTTTTTTTGCCCATTGAAAATGAATGGGCAGAACTTTGCACGCCCGTGGACGTCGCAATTTTTGAAATACGAAGATGAAACCAATTGAGGACCTGTAGAACTTATTGAGCTCTTTCCGAAAATATGCGTTACGAAAAGTTACGTCGTACGGATTTCGTACGATTGTCGTACGAAGTGGCCCCATTGGAATGAATGGGGCAAATCGGAGGACGGCAGCTAGATCGAAGGACAGGTAGCTAGAACTCCAGTACTGTGTGTAATGGAGCAGCTATGGGATAAAACAGCATTAGGTCAAAAGTTTGGACACCCCGGCCCCCCAGTACTGTGTGTAATGGAGCCACGGGTCAAAAGTTTGGACACCCCAGAGCCCCAGCACTGTGTGTAATGGAGCCACGGGTCAAAAGTTTGGACACCCCAGAGCCCCAGCACTGTGTGTAATGGAGCCACGGGTCAAAAGTTTGGACACCCCAGAGCCCCAGTACTGTGTGTAATGGAGCCACGGGTCAAAAGTTTGGACACCCCAGAGCCCCAGTACTGTGTGTAATGGAGTCACGGGTCAAAAGTTTGGACACCCCAGAGCCCCAGTACTGTGTAATGGAGCCACGGGTCAAAAGTTTGGACACCCCAGGGCCCCAGTACTGTGTGTAATGGAGCAACTGGTCAAAAGTTTGGGTACCCCGGTCAGCTCTGCAATCACACTCGCAGTTTCTGTAGGAACTGCAATCTAGTTATTATTATTATTATTATTATTATTCCACCTGTTTTTTGTCCGGTTAACTAGTGCCGCAGTTTTCGAAATATCGACTTCGTTCAAAAGAGAAAACGTGCGTCCATATCGGGAATGGTGGGCTTGTATACAGCTTTCCGATCGGACTTACGTTTTTCGTAAAAACTTCGTAAGTACGCGTTTTTTTGCCCATTGAAAATGAATGGGCAGAACTTTGCACGCCCGTGGACGTCGCAATTTTTGAAATACGAAGATGAAACCAATTGAGGACCTGTAGAACTTATTGAGCTCTTTCCGAAAATATGCGTTACGAAAAGTTACGACGTACGAATTTCGTACGAATGTCGTACGAAGTGGCCCCATTGGAATGAATGGGGCCAATCGGAGGACGGCAGCTAGATCGAAGGACAGGTAGCTAGAACTCCAGTACTGTGAGTGTATGGAGCAGCTATGGGATAAAACAGCATTAGGTCAAAAGTTTGGACACCCCGGCCCCCCAGTACTGTGTGTAATGGAGCCACGGGTCAAAAGTTTGGACACCCCGGCCCCCCAGTACTGTGTGTAATGGAGCCACGGGTCAAAAGTTTGGACACCCCCGAACGGCCAGAGCAACCTAGCGTGCATAGCTGATTGATGTATTTGCACGTTGCGTAGCAACGTGCAACCACCATTTAATCAAATTTATGCATATACATCACCTAGCAACCACCTAGAAACACCATAGCAACCACCCCGGATACCATAGCAACACCTTAGCAACCACCTAGCAACTGCTTACATCACCTAGCAACCACCTAGCAACACCTTAGCAACCACCTAGCAACCACCTAGCAACACCTTAGCAACCACCCCGGATACCATAGCAACACCTTAGCAACCGCCTAGCAACACCTTAGCAACCACCTAGCAAACACCTAGCAACACCTTAGCAACCACCCCGGATACCATAGCAACACCTTAGCAACCGCCTAGCAACACCTTAGCAACCACCTAGCAACCACCTAGCAACACCTTAGCAACCACCCCGGATACCATAGCAACACCTTAGCAACCGCCTAGCAACACCTTAGCAACCACCTAGCAACCACCTAGCAACACCTTAGCAACCACCCCGGATACCATAGCAACACCTTAGCAACCGCCTAGCAACACCCTAGCAACCACCTAGCAACCACCTAACAACACCTTAGCAACCACCCCGGATACCATAGCAACACCTTAGCAACCGCCTAGCAACACCCTAGCAACCACCTAGCAACCACCTAGCAACACCTTAGCAACCACCCAAGATACCATAGCAACACCTTAGCAACCGCCTAGCAACACCCTAGCAACCACCTAGCAACCACCTAGCAACACCTTAGCAACCACCTCGGATACCATAGCAACACCTTAGCAACCGCGTAGCAACACCTTAGCAACCACCTAGCAACCACCTAGCAACCACCTAGCAACCACCTAGCAACCACCTAGCAACACCTTAGCAACCACCCCAAATACCATAGCAACACCTTAGCAACCGCCTAGCAACACCTTAGCAACCGCCTAGCAACACCTTAGCAACCACCTAGCAACCACCTAGCAACACCTTAGCAACCACCCCGGATACCATAGCAACACCTTAGCAACCGCCTAGCAACCACCTAGCAACCACCTAGCAACACCTTAGCAACCACCCCGGATACCATAGCAACACCTTAGCAACCACCTAGCAACACCTTAGCAACCACCTAGCAACACCATAGCAGATACCAGCCAGCACTGCAATCACACTCGCAGTTTCTGTAGGAACTGCAATCTAGTTATTATTATTATTCTTGCAACAAAATTTAAAACACTACTCCTCCCACAGCTTTTGACGTAGAATCACGAAATTTTGCAGTATCGTAGAACCTATACCCGATTAGGTTGCTTGTGCTTTTTGAAGCGATATATCGTACGGTTTTCGTAAAAACTTCGTAAACGTACGCATTTTTTTCCCATAGGAATGAATGGGGCGAAATTTTAAACGTCCGTAACCGCCTAGCAACCACTTTAGAAATGATAGCAACAGCCTAGCAACCACTTAGCAACACCTTAGCAACCACTAGGAAAACGTTAGCAACCACCTAGCAACCACCTAGCAACACCTTAGCAACCACCCCGGATACCATAGCAACACCTTAGCAACCACCTAGCAACACCTTAGCAACCACCTAGCAACCACTTAGCAACACCTTAGCAACCACCCCGGATACCATAGCAACACCTTAGCAACCACCTAGCAACACCGTAGCAACCACCCCAGATACCATAGCAACACCTTAGCAACCGCATAGCAACACCTTAGCAACCACCTAGCAACATCTTAGCAACCACCCCGGATACCATAGCAACACCTTAGCAACCACCTAGCAACCACCTAGAAACACCTTAGCAACCACCCCAGATACCATAGCAACACCTTAGCAACCACCTAGCAACATCTTAGCAACCACCCCGGATACCATAGCAACACCTTAGCAACCACCTAGCAACCACCTAGAAACACCTTAGCAACCACCCCAGATACCATAGAAACATCTTAGGAACCACCTAGCAACATCTTAGCAACCACCCCGGATACCATAGCAACACCTTAGCAACCACCTAGCAACCACTTAGAAACACCTTAGCAACCACCCCAGATACCATAGCAACACCTTAGCAACCACCTAGCAACACCCTAGCAACCACCTAGCGACACCTTAGCAACCACCCCGGATACCATAGCAACACCCTAGCAACCACGTAGCAACATCTTAGCAACCACCCCAGATACCATAGCAACACCTTAGCAACAACCTAGCAACACCCTAGCAACCACCTAGCAACACCTTAGCAACTACCTGGTATATGTTTGCAATTGCCTAGCAACCAGTTAGCAATAGCTTAGCAACCACCTGGAAAACATTAGGAACTGCCTAGCAACAGCTTAGCAACCTTTTCAGAAATGATAGCAACTACCTAGCAACACTTTAGCAATCAAAAGTTTAACCAAAAGTTTTACGATTTCAGCATTTAAACAAGCGTTTTTAGATTTCAGCGTTTAACCAAACGTTTTTAGATTTCAGCGTTTAACCAAACGTTTTTAGATTTCAGCATTTAATCAAACGTTTTTAGATTTCAGCGTTTAACCAAATGTTTTTAGATTTCAGCGTTTAACCAAACGTTTTTAGATTTCAGCGTTTAACCAAATGTTTTTAGATTTCAGCGTTTAACCAAATGTTTTTAGATTTCAGCGTTTTTAGCATTTAGCGTTTAGCCAAAAGTTAACAGCATGTCAATGACTCTTCACACTCTTCAGACGGAAAAACCTTAGCAACCATTTTAACTTTTTAACGTTATTAGCGTTCTTTTCCAAGCCAACTTAAAGTTCGTTCACGAACTTTACCTTTTCTAGTTATTATTATTAAGTTGGCTTGGAAAAGCCAACTTACTGTTCTTCGTAATCTTCTTATTCTACTTATTATTAAGTTGGCTTGGAAAAGCCAACTTACTGTTCTTCGTAATCTTCTTATTAAGTTGGCTTGGAAAAGCCAACTTATTGTTCTTCGTAATCTTCTTATTCTACTTATTATTATTAAGTTGGCTTGGAAAAGCCAACTTATTGTTCTTCGTAATCTTCTTATTCTTATTATTATTCTCGCCATGTTTTTTGCAACGCTACTCCTCCTACAGCTTTTATGGTACAGTCACGAAATTTTCAGGGATCGTAGAACCTATGCCAACTTAAGTTGCTTGTGCTTTTTGAAGCGATATATCGTACGGTTTTCGTAAAAACTTCGTAAATGTACGAAATTTTTCCCATTGAAAATGAATGGGGAGAAATTCGAAAGCTCGTGTATGTCACAATTTTCAAGATACGAAGACGAAATTCGGCTGGTTTATAGAACGTATCGCGTTCTTTCTGAAAATATGCTTCACGAAATTATATGTCGTACGGTTTTCGTACAATTATCGTACGAAGTTTCCCCATAGGAATGAATGGGGGGCCCAGAGTTCCATCTCACACACGAGCAGCTCTGCGCACGGAACCCCTTCTCTCCCCTGCTCCTCCAGTACTGTGAGTGTATGGAGGAGCTGCTGTATGGAGCAGCTATCAGTCAAAAGTTTGGACACCCCGGCACCCCAGCCAGAGCTTAGCAACCACCTAATAACTGCTTAGCAACCACCTTAGCAACCACCTGGAAAACGTTAGCAACTGCCTAGCAACCACTTAGCAACACCTTAGCAACCACCTGGAAAACGTTAGCAACTGCCTAGCAACCACTGAGCAACCACCTGGAAAACGTTAGCAACTGCCTAGCAACCACTTAGCAACTGCCTAGCAACCACCTGGAATACGTTAGCAACTGCCTAGCAACCACTTAGCAACTGCCTAGCAACCACCTGGAAAACGTTAGCAACTGCCTAGCAACCACTTAGCAACCACCTGGAAAACGTTAGCAACTGCCTAGCAACCACTTAGCAACTGCCTAGCAACCACTTGGAAAACGTTAGCAACTGCCTAGCAACCACTTAGCAACTGCCTAGCAACCACCTGGAATACGTTAGCAACTGCCTAGCAACCACTTAGCAACCACCTGGAAAACGTTAGCAACTGCCTAGCAACCACTGAGCAACCACCTGGAAAACGTTAGCAACTGCCTAGCAACCACTTAGCAACTGCCTAGCAACCACCTGGAATACGTTAGCAACTGCCTAGCAACCACTTAGCAACCACCTGGAAAACGTTAGCAACTGCCTAGCAACAACTTAGCAACTGCCTAGCAACCACCTGGAAAACGTTAGCAACTGCCTAGCAACCACTTAGCAACCACCTGGAAAACGTTAGCAACTGCCTAGCAACCACTTAGCAACTGCCTAGCAACCACTTGGAAAACGTTAGCAACTGCCTAGCAACCACTTAGCAACTGCCTAGCAACCACTTAGCAACTGCCTAGCAACCACTTGGAAAACGTTAGCAACTGCCTAGCAACCACTTAGCAACTGCCTAGCAACCACCTGGAATACGTTAGCAATTGCCTAGCAACCACTTAGCAACCACCTGGAAAACGTTAGCAACTGCCTAGCAACCACTGAGCAACCACCTGGAAAACGTTAGCAACTGCCTAGCAACCACTTAGCAACTGCCTAGCAACCACCTGGAATACGTTAGCAACTGCCTAGCAACCACTTAGCAACCACCTGGAAAACGTTAGCAACTGCCTAGCAACAACTTAGCAACTGCCTAGCAACCATCTGGAAAACGTTAGCAACTGCCTAGCAACCACTTAGCAACCACCTGGAAAACGTTAGCAACTGCCTAGCAACCACTTAGCAACTGCCTAGCAACCACTTGGAAAACGTTAGCAACTGCCTAGCAACCACTTAGCAACTGCCTAGCAACCACCTGGAAAACGTTAGCAACTGCCTAGCAACCACTTAGCAACCACCTGGAAAACGTTAGCAACTGCCTAGCAACCACTTAGCAGCTGCCTAGCAACCACCTGGAATATGTTAGCAACTACCTAGTTACCACTTAGCAACCACCTGGAAAATGTTAGCAACTGCCTAGCAACCACTTAGCAACTGCCTAGCAACCACCTGGAAAACGTTAGCAACTGCCTAGCAACCACTTAGCAACCACCTGGAAAACGTTAGCAACTGCCTAGCAACCACTTTAGAAACGAAAGCAACTGCCTAGCAACCACTTAGCAACACCTTAACAACCATTGGGAAAACGTTAGCAACTGCCTAGCAACCACTTTAGAAATGATAGCGACTGCCTAGCAACCACTTAGCAACACCTTAACAACCACTAGGAAAACGATAGCAACTGCCTAGCAACCACTTAGCAACCACTTTAGAAATGATAGCAACTGCCTAGCAACACCTTAGCAACCACTATTAAAACGTTAGCAACTGCATAGCAACCACTTAGGAACCACTTTAGAAATGATAGCAACTGCCTAGCAACCACTTAACAATACCATAGCAACCACTAGGAAAACATTAGCAACTGCCTAGCAACCACTTAGCAACCACTTTAGAAATTATAGCAACTGCCTAGCAACCACTTAGCAACCACCTGGAAAACGTTAGCAACTGCCTAGCAACCACTTAGCCACCACTTTAGAAACAATAGCAACTGCCTAGCAACCACCTGGAAAACGTTAGCAACTGCCTAGCAACCACTTAGCAACCACCTGGAAAACGTTAGCAACTGCCTAGCAACCACTTAGCAGCTGCCTAGCAACCACCTGGAATATGTTAGCAACTACCTAGCAACCACTTAGCAACCACCTGGAAAATGTTAGCAACTGCCTAGCAACCACTTAGCAACTGCCTAGCAACCATCTGGAAAACGTTAGCAACTGCCTAGCAACCACTTAGCAACCACCTGGAAAACGTTAGCAACTGCCTACCAACCACTTAGCAACCACCTGGAAAACGTTAGCAACTGCCTAGCAACCACTTAGCAACTGCCTAGCAACCACCTGGAATACGTTAGCAACTGCCTAGCAACCACTTAGCAACCACCTGGAAAACGTTAGCAACTGCCTAGCAACCACTTAGCAACTGCCTAGCAACCACCTGGAATATGTTAGCAACTGCCTAGCAACCACTTAGCAACCACCTGGAAAACGTTAGCAACTGCCTAGCAACCACTAAGCAACTGCCTAGCAACCACTTGGAAAACGTTAGCAACTGCCTAGCAACCACTTAGCAACTGCCTAGCAACCACCTGTTATATGTTAGCAATTGCCTAGCAACCAGTTAGCAACAGCTTAGCAACCACCTGGAAAACATTAGCAATTGCCTAGCAACAGCTTAGCAACCTTTTCAGAAATAATAGCAACCGCCTAGCAACACATTAGCAATCAAAAGTTTAACCAAAAGTTTTACGATTTCAGCATTTAAACAAGCGTTTTTAGATTTCAGCGTTTAACCAAACGTTTTTAGATTTCAGCGTTTAATCAAACGTTTTTAGATTTCAGCGTTTAACCAAATGTTTTTAGATTTCAGCGTTTAACCAAACGTTTTTAGATTTCAGCGTTTAATCAAACGTTTTTAGATTTCAGTGTTTAACCAAATGTTTTTAGATTTCAGCGTTTAACCAAACGTTTTTAGATTTCAGCGTTTAATCAAACATTTTTAGATTTCAGCGTTTAACCAAATGTTTTTAGATTTCAGCGTTTTTAGCATTTAGCGTTAACAGCAAATCAATGACTCTTCACACTCTTCAGACGGAAAAAGCTTAGCAACCATTTTAACTTTTTAACGTTATTAGCGTTCTTTTCCAAGCCAACTCAAAGTTCGTTCACGAACTTTACCTTTTCTAGTTATTATTATTATTCTCGCAACAAAATTTAAAACACTACTCCTCCTACAGCTTTTGACGTAGAATCACGAAATTTTGCAGTATCGTAGAACCTATACCCGATTAGGTTGCTTGTGCTTTTTGAAGCGATACATCGTACGGTTTTCGTAAAAACTTCGTAAACGTACGCATTTTTTTCCCATAGGAATGAATGGGGCGAAATTTTAAACGTCCGTAACCGCCACAATTTTTGACATACAAATACAAAAATCGCGTTCTTTCCGAAAATGTAAACGTTTTGACGATATGTCGTACGGTTTTCGTACAATTGTCGTACGAAGTTTTCCCATAGAAATGAATGGGGGGCCCAGAGTTCTATCTCACACACGAGCAGCTCTGCGCACGGAACCCCTTCACTCCTGTGAGTGTATGGAGGAGCTGCTGTATGGAGCAGCTATCAGTCAAAAGTTTGGACACCCCGGCACCCCAGCCAGGGTTTAGCAACCACCTATTAACTGCTTAGCAACCACCTGGAAAACGTTAGCAACTGCCTAGCAACCACTTAGCAACCACTTTAGAAATTATAGCAACTGCCTAGCAACCAGTTAGCAACACCTTAGAAACCACCTGGAAAACGTTAGCAACTGCCTAGCAACCACTTAGCAACACCTTAGCAACCACCTGGAAAACGTTAGCAACTGCCTAGCAACCACTTAGCAACCACTTTAGAAATTATAGCAACTGCCTAGCAACCAGTTAGCAACACCTTAGCAACCACCTGGAAAACGTTAGAAACAGCCTAGCAACAGCTTAGCAACCACTTTAGAAACGATAGCAACTGCCTAGCAACCACTTAGCAACACCTTAGCAACCACTAGGAAAACGTTAGCAACTGCCTAGCAACCACTTAGCAACCACTTTAGAAATTATAGCAACTGCCTAGCAACCAGTTAGCAACACCTTAGCAACCACCTGGAAAATGTTAGCAACTGCCTAGCAACCACTTAGCAACACCTTAGCAACCACCTGGAAAACGTTAGCAACTGCCTAGCAACCACTTAGCAACCACTTTAGAAATGATAGCAACTGCCTAGCAACCAGTTAGCAACACCTTAGCAACCACCAGGAAAACGTTAGAAACAGCCTAGTAACAGCTTAGCAACCACTTTAGAAACGATAGCAACTGCCTAGCAACCACTTAGCAACACCTTAGCAACCACTAGGAAAACGTTAGCAACTGCCTAGCAACCACTTAGCAACCACTTTAGAAATTATAGCAACTGCCTAGCAACCAGTTAGCAACACCTTAGCAACCACCTGGAAAACGTTAGCAACTGCCTAGCAACCACTTAGCAACACCTTAGCAACCACCTGGAAAACGTTAGCAACTGCCTAGCAACCACTTAGCAACCACTTTAGAAATTATAGCAACTGCCTAGCAACCAGTTAGCAACACCTTAGCAACCACCAGGAAAACGTTAGAAACAGCCTAGCAACAGCTTAGCAACCACTTTAGAAACGATAGCAACTGCCTAGCAACCACTTAGCAACACCTTAGCAACCACTAGGAAAACGTTAGCAACTGCCTAGCAACCACTTAGCAACCACTTTAGAAATTATAGCAACTGCCTAGCAACCAGTTAGCAACACCTTAGCAACCACCTGGAAAACGTTAGCAACTGCCTAGCAACCACTTAGCAACACCTTAGCAACCACCTGGAAAACGTTAGCAATGGCCTAGCAACCACTTAGCAACCACTTTAGAAATTATAGCAACTGCCTAGCAACCAGTTAGCAACACCTTAGCAACCACCAGGAAAACGTTAGAAACAGCCTAGCAACCACTTAGCAACACCTTAGCAACCACCTGGAAAACGTTAGCAACTGCCTAGCAACCACTTAGCAACACCTTAGCAACCACTAGGAAAACGTTAGCAACTGCCTAGCAACCACTTAGCAACCACTTTAGAAATTATAGCAACTGCCTAGCAACCACTTAGCAACACCTTAGCAACCACCTGGAAAACGTTAGCAACTGCCTAGCAACCACTTAGCAACACCTTAGCAACCACCTGGAAAACGTTAGCAACTGCCTAGCAACCACTTAGCAACCACTTTAGAAATTATAGCAACTGCCTAGCAACCAGTTAGCAACACCTTAGCAACCACCAGGAAAACGTTAGAAACAGCCTAGCAACAGCTTAGCAACCACTTTAGAAACGATAGCAACTGCCTAGCAACCACTTAGCAACACCTTAGCAACCACTAGGAAAACGTAAGCAACTGTTTAGCAACCGCCTTGCAACCACTTAGCAACCATGTGTAATACATTAGCAAATAACTAGCAACCGCTTAGAAACAGCTTAGCAACCACCTGTAAGACGTTAGCAACTGCCTAGCAACCACTTTCAAGATTTTAGCATTTATCCAAATGTTTTTAGATTTCAGGGTTTAACCAAACATTTTTAGTTTTCAGCGTTTAACCAAACATTTTTAGATTTCAACGTTTAACCAAACATTTTTAGATTTCCGTGTTTTTGGCATTTAGCGTTTAGCAACCATTTTAACTTTTTAACGTTATTAGCGTTCTTTTCCAAGCCAACTTAAAGTTTGTTCACGAACTTTACCTTTTCTAGTTCTACTTATTATTATTATTATTATTCTCGCAACAAAATTTAAAACACTACTCCTCCCACAGCTTTTGACGTAGAATCACGAAATTTTGCAGTATCGTAGAACCTATACCCGATTAGGTTGCTTGTGCTTTTTGAAGCGATACATCGTACGGTTTTCGTAAAAACTTCGTAAACGTACGCATTTTTTTCCCATAGGAATGAATGGGGCGAAATTTTAAACGTCCGTAACCGCCACAATTTTTGACATACAAATACAAAAATCGGACGGTCTATAGACCTTACCGCGTTCTTTCCGAAAATGTAAACATTTTGACGATACGTCGTACGGTTTTCGTACAATTGTCGTACGAAGTTTTCCCATAGAAATGAATGGGGGGCCCAGAGTTCTAACTCACACACGAGCAGCTCTGCGCACGGAACCCCTTCTCTCCCCTGCTCCTCCAGTACTGTGAGTGTATGGAGGAGCTGCTGTATGGAGCAGCTATCAGTCAAAAGTTTGGACACCCCGGCACCCCAGCCAGGGTTTAGCAACCACCTATTAACTGCTTAGCAACCACCTGGAAAACGTTAGCAACTGCCTAGCAACCACTTAGCAACCACTTTAGAAATTATAGCAACTGCCTAGCAACCAGTTAGCAACACCTTAGCAACCACCTGGAAAACGTTAGCAACTGCCTAGCAACCACTTAGCAACACCT
The DNA here is from genome assembly GCF_023375975.1 of Astyanax mexicanus. NCBI lineage: Eukaryota > Metazoa > Chordata > Actinopteri > Characiformes > Acestrorhamphidae > Astyanax > Astyanax mexicanus. The sequence continues at coordinate 14,896,061 of NC_064417.1, forward strand.
TAGCAACCACCTGGAAAACGTTAGCAACTGCCTAGCAACCACTTAGCAACCACTTTAGAAATTATAGCAACTGCCTAGCAACCAGTTAGCAACACCTTAGCAACCACCTGGAAAACGTTAGAAACAGCCTAGCAACAGCTTAGCAACCACTTTAGAAACGATAGCAACTGCCTAGCAACCACTTAGGAACCACTAGGAAAACGTTAGCAACTGCCTAGCAACCACTTAGCAACCACTTTAGAAATTATAGCAACTGCCTAGCAACCAGTTAGCAACACCTTAGCAACCACCTGGAAAACGTTAGCAACTGCCTAGCAACCACTTAGCAACACCTTAGCAACCACCTGGAAAACGTTAGCAACTGCCTAGCAACCACTTAGCAACCACTTTAGAAATGATAGCAACTGCCTAGCAACCAGTTAGCAACACCTTAGCAACCACCAGGAAAACGTTAGAAACAGCCTAGCAACAGCTTAGCAACCACTTTAGAAACGATAGCAACTGCCTAGCAACCACTTAGCAACACCTTAGCAACCACTAGGAAAACGTTAGCAACTGCCTAGCAACCACTTAGCAACCACTTTAGAAATTATAGCAACTGCCTAGCAACCAGTTAGCAACACCTTAGCAACCACCTGGAAAACGTTAGCAACTGCCTAGCAACCACTTAGCAACACCTTAGCAACCACCTGGAAAACGTTAGCAACTGCCTAGCAACCACTTAGCAACCACTTTAGAAATGATAGCAACTGCCTAGCAACCAGTTAGCAACACCTTAGCAACCACCAGGAAAACGTTAGAAACAGCCTAGCAACAGCTTAGCAACCACTTTAGAAACGATAGCAACTGCCTAGCAACCACTTAGCAACACCTTAGCAACCACTAGGAAAACATTAGCAACTGCCTAGCAACCACTTAGCAACCACTTTAGAAATTATAGCAACTGCCTAGCAACCAGTTAGCAACACCTTAGCAACCACCTGGAAAACGTTAGCAACTGCCTAGCAACCACTTAGCAACACCTTAGCAACCACCTGGAAAACGTTAGCAACTGCCTAGCAACCACTTAGCAACCACTTTGGAAATTATAGCAACTGCCTAGCAACCAGTTAGCAACACCTTAGCAACCACCAGGAAAACGTTAGAAACAGCCTAGCAACAGCTTAGCAACCACTTTAGAAACGATAGCAACTGCCTAGCAACCACTTAGCAACACCTTAGCAACCACTAGGAAAACGTTAGCAACTGCCTAGCAACCACTTAGCAACCACTTTAGAAATTATAGCAACTGCCTAGCAACCAGTTAGCAACACCTTAGCAACCACCTGGAAAAGGTTAGCAACTGCCTAGCAACCACTTAGCAACACCTTAGCAACCACCTGGAAAACGTTAGCAACGGCCTAGCAACCACTTAGCAACCACTTTAGAAATTATAGCAACTGCCTAGCAACCAGTTAGCAACACCTTAGCAACCACCAGGAAAACATTAGAAACAGCCTAGCAACAGCTTAGCAACCACATTAGAAACGATAGCAACTGCCTAGCAACCAGTTAGCAACACCTTAGCAACCACTAGGAAAATGTAAGCAACTGTTTAGCAACCGCCTTGCAACCACTTAGCAACCATGTGTAATACATTAGCAAATAACTAGCAACCGCTTAGCAACAGCTTAGCAACCACCTGTAAGACATTAGCAACTGCCTAGCAACCACTTTCAAGATTTTAGCATTTATCCAAATGTTTTTAGATTTCAGGGTTTAACCAAACATTTTTAGTTTTCAGCGTTTAACCAAACATTTTTAGATTTCAACGTTTAACCAAACGTTTTTAGATTTCCGTGTTTTTGGCATTTAGCGTTTAGCAACCATTTTAACTTTTTAACGTTATTAGCGTTCTTTTCCAAGCCAACTTAAAGTTCGTTCACGAACTTTACCTTTTCTAGTTATTATTATTATTATTATTATTCTCGCAACAAAATTTAAAACACTACTCCTCCTACAGCTTTTGACGTAGAATCACGAAATTTTGCAGTATCGTAGAACCTATACCCGATTAGGTTGCTTGTGCTTTTTGAAGCGATACATCGTACGGTTTTCGTAAAAACTTCGTAAACGTACGCATTTTTTTCCCATAGGAATGAATGGGGCGAAATTTTAAACGTCCGTAACCGCCACAATTTTTGACATACAAATACGAAAATCGGACGGTCTATAGACCTTACCGCGTTCTTTCCGAAAATGTAAACGTTTTGACGATACGTCGTACGGTTTTCGTACAATTGTCGTACGAAGTTTTCCCATAGAAATGAATGGGGGGCCCAGAGTTCCATCTCACACACGAGCAGCTCTGCGCACGGAACCCCTTCTCTCCCCTGCTCCTCCAGTACTGTGAGTGTATGGAGGAGCTGCTGTATGGAGCAGCTATCAGTCAAAAGTTTGGACACCCCGGCACCCCAGCCAGGGTTTAGCAACCACCTATTAACTGCTTAGCAACCACCTGGAAAACGTTAGCAACTGCCTAGCAACCACTTAGCAACCACTTTAGAAATTATAGCAACTGCCTAGCAACCAGTTAGCAACACCTTAGCAACCACCTGGAAAACGTTAGCAACTGCCTAGCAACCACTTAGCAACACCTTAGCAACCACCTGGAAAACATTAGCAACTGCCTAGCAACCACTTAGCAACCACTTTAGAAATTATAGCAACTGCCTTGCAACCAGTTAGCAACACCTTAGCAACCACCTGGAAAACGTTAGAAACAGCCTAGCAACAGCTTAGCAACCACTTTAGAAACGATAGCAACTGCCTAGCAACCACTTAGCAACACCTTAGCAACCACTAGGAAAACGTTAGCAACTGCCTAGCAACCACTTAGCAACCACTTTAGAAATTATAGCAACTGCCTAGCAACCAGTTAGCAACACCTTAGCAACCACCTGGAAAACGTTAGCAACTGCCTAGCAACCACTTAGCAACACCTTAGCAACCACCTGGAAAACGTTAGCAACTGCCTAGCAACCACTTAGCAACCACTTTAGAAATTATAGCAACTGCCTAGCAACCAGTTAGCAACACCTTAGCAACCACCAGGAAAACGTTAGAAACAGCCTAGCAACAGCTTAGCAACCACTTTAGAAACGATAGCAACTGCCTAGCAACCACTTAGCAACACCTTAGCAACCACTAGGAAAACGTTAGCAACTGCCTAGCAACCACTTAGCAACCACTTTAGAAATTATAGCAACTGCCTAGCAACCAGTTAGCAACACCTTAGCAACCACCTGGAAAACGTTAGCAACTGCCTAGCAACCACTTAGCAACACCTTAGCAACCACCTGGAAAACGTTAGCAACGGCCTAGCAACCACTTAGCAACCACTTTAGAAATTATAGCAACTGCCTAGCAACCAGTTAGCAACACCTTAGCAACCACCAGGAAAACGTTAGAAACAGCCTAGCAACCACTTAGCAACACCTTAGCAACCACCTGGAAAACGTTAGCAACTGCCTAGCAACCACTTAGCAACACCTTAGCAACCACCTGGAAAACGTTAGCAACGGCCTAGCAACCACTTAGCAACCACTTTAGAAATTATAGCAATTGCCTAGCAACCAGTTAGCAACACCTTAGCAACCACCAGGAAAACGTTAGAAACAGCCTAGCAACAGCTTAGCAACCACTTTAGAAACGATAGCAACTGCCTAGCAACCACTTAGCAACACCTTAGCAACCACTAGGAAAACGTTAGCAACTGCCTAGCAACCACTTAGCAACCACTTTAGAAATTATAGCAACTGCCTAGCAACCACTTAGCAACACCTTAGCAACCACCTGGAAAACGTTAGCAACTGCCTAGCAACCACTTAGCAACACCTTAGCAACCACCTGGAAAACGTTAGCAACTGCCTAGCAACCACTTAGCAACCACTTTAGAAATTATAGCAACTGCCTAGCAACCAGTTAGCAACACCTTAGCAACCACCAGGAAAACGTTAGAAACAGCCTAGCAACAGCTTAGCAACCACTTTAGAAACGATAGCAACTGCCTAGCAACCACTTAGCAACACCTTAGCAACCACTAGGAAAACGTAAGCAACTGTTTAGCAACCGCCTTGCAACCACTTAGCAACCATGTGTATTACATTAGCAAATAACTAGCAACCGCTTAGCAACAGCTTAGCAACCACCTCTAAGACGTTAGCAACTGCCTAGCAACCACTTTCAAGATTTTAGCATTTATCCAAATGTTTTTAGATTTCAGGGTTTAACCAAACATTTTTAGTTTTCAGCGTTTAACCAAACATTTTTAGATTTCAACGTTTAACCAAACATTTTTAGATTTCCGTGTTTTTGGCATTTAGCGTTTAGCAACCATTTTAACTTTTTAACGTTATTAGCGTTCTTTTCCAAGCCAACTTAAAGTTTGTTCACGAACTTTACCTTTTCTAGTTATTATTATTATTATTCCGCGCTCAAAATTTAATCACTATCTCCTCCTAGGGCTTTTGACGTAGAACCACGAAACTTTGCAGTATCGTAGTACCTATACCCGAATAGGTTGCTTGTGCTTTTTTAAGCGATACATCGTACGGTTTTCGTAAAAACTTCGTAAACGTACGCTTTTTTTCCCATAGGAAATGAATGGGGGACAACTTTGAACGTTTGTGTAGGTAACAATTTTTGACATACAAAGACAAAAATCGGACGGTCTATAGAACTTAGCGCGTTCTTTCCGAAAATTTTAACGTTTCGACGATACGTCGTACGGTTTTCGTACAAATGTCGTACGAATTTTTCCCATAGAAATGAATGGGGGGCCCAGAGTTCCATCTCACACACGAGCAGCTCTGCGCACGGAACCCCTTCTCTCCCCTGCTCCTCCAGTACTGTGAGTGTATGGAGGAGCTGCTGTATGGAGCAGCTATCAGTCAAAAGTTTGGACACCCCGGCACCCCAGCCAGGGCTTAGCAACCACCTAATAACTGCTTAGCAACCACCTTAGCAACCACCTGGAAAACGTTAGCAACTGCCTAGCAACCACTTAGCAACACCTTAGCAACCACCTGGAAAACGTTAGCAACTGCCTAGCAACCAGTTAGCAACCACTTAGCAACCACTAGGAAAACGTTAGCAACTGCCTAGCAACCACTTAGCAACCACTTTAGAAATGATAGCAACTGCCTAGCAACCAGTTAGCAACCACTTAGCAACCACCTGGAAAACGTTAGCAAATGCCTAGCAACCACTTAGCAACCACTTTAGAAATGATAGCAACTGCCTAGCAACCACTCAGCAACACCTTAACAACCACTAGGAAAACGTTAGCAACTGCCTAGCAACCACTTAGCAACCACCTTAGAATCGATAGCAACTGCCTAGCAAGCACTTAGCAACACCTTAACAACCACTAGGAAAATGTTAGCAACTGCCTAGCAACCACTTTAGAAATGATAGCAACAGCCTAGCAACCACTTAGCAACCACTTTAGAAATTAAAGCAACTGCCTAGCAACCAGTTAGCAACCACTTAGCAACCACTAGGAAAACGTTAGCAACTGCCTAGCAACCACTTAGCAACCCCGTTCGAAACGATAGCAACTGCCTAGCAACCATTTAGCAACACCTTAACAACCACTAGGAAAATGTTAGCAACTGCCCAGCAACCACTTAGCAACCACTTTAGAAATGATAGCAACAGCCTAGCAACCACTTAGCAACACCTTAGCAACCACTAGGAAAACGTTAGCAACTGCCTAGCAACCACTTAGCAACCAATTTAGAAATGATAGCAACTGCCTAGCAACCACTAAACAACACCTTAGCAACCACTAGGAAAACGTTAGCAACTGCCTAGCAACCACTTAGCAACCACTTTAGAAACACCTTAGCAACCGCATAGCAACACCTAAGCAACCACATAGCAACCACCTAGCAACACCTTAGCAACCACCCCAGATACCATAGCAACACCTTAGCAACCACATAGCAACACCTTAGCAACCACCTAGCAACACCTTAGCAACCACCCTGTATATCATAGCAACACCCTAGCAACCACCTAGCAACACCTTAGCAACCACCCCAGGTACCATAGCAACACCTTAGCAACTGCATAGCAACACCTTAGCAACCACCTAGCAACCACCTAGCAACACATTAGCAACCACACCGGATACCATAGCAACACCTTAGCAACCGCATAGCAACATCTTAGCAACCACCTGGCAACACCCTAGCAACCACCTAGCAACACCTTAGCAACCACCCCAGATACCATAGCAACACCTTAGCAACCACCTAGCAACACCCTAGCAACCACCTAGCAACCACCTAGCAACACCTTAGCAACCACCCCGGATACCATAGCAACACCTTAGCAACCACCTAGCAACATGTTAGCAACCACCTAGCAACATCTTAGCAACCACCCCGGATACCATAGCAATACCTTAGCAACAACCTAGCAACACCCTAGCAACCACCTAGCAACCACCTGGTATATGTTAGCAATTGCCTAGCAACAGCTTAGCAACCACTTCAGAAATGATAGCAACCGCCTAGCAACACATTAGCAATCAAAAGTACAACCAAAAGTTTTTCGATTTCAGCATTTAAACAAGCGTTTTTAGATTTCAGCGTTTAACCAAACGTTTTTAGATTTCAGCGTTTAACCAAATGTTTTTTGATTTCAGCGTTTAACCAAACGTTTTTAGATTTCAGCGTTTAATCAAAAGTTTTTAGATTTCAGCGTTTAATCAAACGTTTTTAGATTTCAGCGTTTAATCAAACATTTTTAGATTTCAGCGTTTAATCAAACGTTTTTAGATTTCAGCGTTTAACCAAATGTTTTTAGATTTCAGCGTTTAACCAAATGTTTTTAGATTTCAGTGTTTTTGGCATTTAGCGTTTAGCCAAAAGTTAACAGCATATCAATGACTCTTCACACTCTTCAGACGGAAAAAGCTTAGCAACCATTTTAACTTTTTAACGTTATTAGTGTTCTTTTCCAAGCCAACTTAAAGTTCGTTCACGAACTTTACCTTTTCTAGTTAAGTTGGCTTGGAAAAGCCAACTTACTGTTCTTCGTAATCTTCTTCTTCTTATTATTATTATTATTATTATTATTCCGCGCTCAAATTTCTATACGCATCTCCTCCTAGGGCTTTTGACGTAGAATCACGAAATTTTGCAGGATCGTAGGACCTATACCCGATTAGGTTGCTTGTGCTTTTTTAAGCGATACATCGTACGGTTTTCGTAAAAACTTCGTAAACGTACGCTTTTTTTTCCCATAGGAAATGAATGGGGGACAACTTTGAACGTTTGTGTAGGTAACAATTTTTGACATACAAAGACAAAAATCGGATGGTCTATAGAACTTACCGCGTTCTTTCCGAAAATTTTAACGTTTCGACGATACGTCGTACGGTTTTCGTACAAATGTCGTACGAAGTTTTCCCATAGAAATGAATGGGGGGCCCAGAGTTCCATCTCACACACGAGCAGCTCTGCGCACGGAACCCCTTCTCTCCCCTGCTCCTCCAGTACTGTGAGTGTATGGAGGAGCTGCTGTATGGAGCAGCTATCAGTCAAAAGTTTGGACACCCCGGCACCCCAGCCAGGGCTTAGCAACCACCTAATAACTGCTTAGCAACCACCTTAGCAACCACCTGGAAAACGTTAGCAACTGCCTAGCAACCACTTAGCAACACCTTAGCAACCACCTGGAAAACGTTAGCAACTGCCTAGCAACCACTTAGCAACTGCCTAGCAACCACTTGGAAAACGTTAGCAACTGCCTAGCAACCACTTAGCAACTGCCTAGCAACCACCTGGAATACGTTAGCAACTGCCTAGCAACCACTTAGCAACCACCTGGAAAACGTTAGCAACTGCCTAGCAACCACTGAGCAACCACCTGGAAAACGTTAGCAACTGCCTAGCAACCACTTAGCAACTGCCTAGCAACCACGTGGAATACGTTAGCAACTGCCTAGCAACCACTTAGCAACCACCTGGAAAACGTTAGCAACTGCCTAGCAACAACTTAGCAACTGCCTAGCAACCACCTGGAAAATGTTAGCAACTGCCTAGCAACCACTTAGCAACCACCTGGAAAACGTTAGCAACTGCCTAGCAACCACTTAGCAACTGCCTAGCAACCACTTGGAAAATGTTAGCAACTGCCTAGCAACCACTTAGCAACTGCCTAGCAACCACCTGGAAAACGTTAGCAACTGCCTAGCAACCACTTAGCAACCACCTGGAAAACGTTAGCAACTGCCTAGCAACCACTTAGCAACTGCCTAGCAACCACTTGGAAAACGTTAGCAACTGCCTAGCAACCACTTAGCAACTGCCTAGCAACCACCTGGAATAGGTTAGCAACTGCCTAGCAACCACTTAGCAACCACCTGGAAAACGTTAGCAACTGCCTAGCAACCACTGAGCAACCACCTGGAAAACGTTAGCAACTGCCTAGCAACCACTTAGCAACTGCCTAGCAACCACTTGGAAAACGTTAGCAACTGCCTAGCAACCACTTAGCAACTGCCTAGCAACCACCTGGAATACGTTAGCAACTGCCTAGCAACCACTTAGCAACCACCTGGAAAACGTTAGCAACTGCCTAGCAACCACTGAGCAACCACCTGGAAAACGTTAGCAACTGCCTAGCAACCACTTAGCAACTGCCTAGCAACCACGTGGAATACGTTAGCAACTGCCTAGCAACCACTTAGCAACCACCTGGAAAACGTTAGCAACTGCCTAGCAACAACTTAGCAACTGCCTAGCAACCACCTGGAAAATGTTAGCAACTGCCTAGCAACCACTTAGCAACCACCTGGAAAACGTTAGCAACTGCCTAGCAACCACTTAGCAACTGCCTAGCAACCACTTGGAAAATGTTAGCAACTGCCTAGCAACCACTTAGCAACTGCCTAGCAACCACCTGGAAAACGTTAGCAACTGCCTAGCAACCACTTAGCAACCACCTGGAAAACGTTAGCAACTGCCTAGCAACCACTTAGCAACTGCCTAGCAACCACTTGGAAAACGTTAGCAACTGCCTAGCAACCACTTAGCAACTGCCTAGCAACCACCTGGAATAGGTTAGCAACTGCCTAGCAACCACTTAGCAACCACCTGGAAAACGTTAGCAACTGCCTAGCAACCACTGAGCAACCACCTGGAAAACGTTAGCAACTGCCTAGCAACCACTTAGCAACTGCCTAGCAACCACCTGGAAAACGTTAGCAACTGCCTAGCAACCACTTAGCAACCACCTGGAAAACGTTAGCAACTGCCTAGCAACCACTTAGCAACTGCCTAGCAACCACTTGGAAAACGTTAGCAACTGCCTAGCAACCACTTAGCAACTGCCTAGCAACCACCTGGAAAACATTAGCAACTGCCTAGCAACCACTTAGCAACCACCTGGAAAACGTTAGCAACTGCCTAGCAACCACTAGGAAAACGTTAGCAACTGCCTAGCAACCACTTAGCAACCACTTTAGAAATGATAGCAACTGCCTAGCAACCAGTTAGCAACCACTTAGCAATCACCTGGAAAACGTTAGCAACTGCCTAGCAACCACTTAGCAACTGCCTAGCAACCACTTGGAAAACGTTAGCAACTGCCTAGCAACCACTTAGCAACTGCCTAGCAACCACCTGGAAAACGTTAGCAACTGCCTAGCAACCACTTAGCAACCACCTGGAAAACGTTAGCAACTGCCTAGCAACCACTTAGCAGCTGCCTAGCAACCACCTGGAATATGTTAGCAACTACCTAGCAACCACTTAGCAACCACCTGGAAAATGTTAGCAACTGCCTAGCAACCACTTGGAAAACGTTAGCAACTGCCTAGCAACCACTTAGCAACTGCCTAGCAACACCTTAGCAACCACCCTGGATACCATAGCAACACCTTAGCAACCACCCTGGATACCATAGCAACACCTTAGCAACCACCTAGCAACTCCTTAGCAACCACCCTGGATACCATAGCAACACCTTAGCAACCACCTAGCAACACCTCAGCAACCACCCCAGATACTATAGCAACACCTTAGCAACCACCTGGAAAGTTTTTAGATTTCAGCATGTAACCAAAAGTTTTAGATTTCAGCACTTAACCAAAATTTTTTAGATTTCAACATTTAACCAAAAGTTTTTAGATTTCAGCATTTAACCAAAAGTTTCGAGATTTCAACATAAAAACAAACGTTTTAAGATTTCAGCGTTTAACCAAAAGTTTTTAGATTTCAGCTGTTAAACAAACGTTTTAAGATTTCAGTGTTTAACCAAAAGTTTTTGGATTTCAGCATCTTACAAAACATTTCTAGATGTAAGCAATTAACCAAAGGTTTTTAGATTTCAGTGTTTAACCAAATGTTTTTAGATTTAAGCGTTTAACCAAACGTTTTTAGATTACAGCGTTTTTGGTATTTAGCTTTTAGCCAAAAGTTAACAGCATAGCAACGACTCTTCACACTCTTCAGACAGAAACAGCTTTTTAAGTTTCTGTCAACCATTTTAACTTTTCAACGTTATTAGCGCTCTTTTCCAAGCCAACTTAAAGTTCGTTCACGAACTTTGCCTTTTCTAGTTAAGTTGGCTTGGAAAAGCCAACTTACTGTTCTTCTTATTCTTCTTCTTCTTCTTATTATTATTATTATTATTATTATTATTCTACGCTAAAATTTCTCAACGCTACTCCTCCTACAGTTTTCGAGCTAGAACCACCAAACTTCACAGGATGGTAGAACCCATAGCCACTTAAGTTGCTTGTGCTTTTCTAAGCGATCGGAGAACCAGGGTTCTAGCACGGTTCCGTCAAAGTCACTTTTTTCCCCATAGACTTCCATTCACACTTTTTTCAAACTGCTCTAAAAGTCACAATTTTCAAGCTAGAACCACGAAATTCACAAGACATACAGAACTTGCAGAGACGTTTCAGACGATATGCTGATCTCACCGATACGATGTACGGTTTTCGTAAAATTATCGTACGAACTTTCCCCATAGGAATGAATGGGCGGAATGTTGGCCATCTCACACACACCAGCCGATCCTGCGCACGGCCCCCCTCTCTGCCCTGCTCCTCAGTACTGTATCTGTATGGAGAAGATACTGCTGAACACAACCCACACCAGAACCAATACAACACTACACACACCACACACCACACAAACTCCACATACCACAAACTCTACACACCCCACACACTCCACACCACACATACCCCACACCACACATACCCCACACCACACACACCAAACCCCACACACACACCACACACTCTACACACCCCACACAACACACAGTCCACTCCCCACACTACATACACTCCACATCACACACACTCCACACCACACACTCCACACTTCACACCCCACTCCACAGCCCACACCACACACACTCTACACACCACACACACCCCACACCACACACAGTCCACAGCCCACACTACACACACTCCACACCACACACTACACACATTCCACACCACACATACTCCACATCCCACCCCAAACACACTCCACACCCCACCCCACACACAACCAACACCACCCCACACACTCTACACACCCCACACACTCCACACCCCACGCACTCCACACCACAAACACTTCAAACCACACATACCCCACACCACACACGCTTCAAACCACACATAACCCACACCACACACACACTCCACACCACACAAACTCCACACCACACACACTTTAAACCACACACACTCCAAAGCTCACATAGCCCACACCACACACACTCCACCCCACACACACTTCATACCCCACACCACACACACTTTAAACCACACACAAACTCCACAGCTCACATACCCCACACCACACACACTCCACCCCACACATACCACACACACTTCACACCCCACACCACACACACTCCACAGCACACATACCCCACACCACACACACTTCAAACCACACATACCCCACACCACACACACTCCACACCACACAAACCCCACACCACACACACTTCAAACCACACATACCCCACACCACACACACTTCAAACCACACATACCCCACACCACACACACTTCAAACCACACATACCCCACACCACACACTCCACACCACACAAACCCCACACCACACACACTTCAAACCACACAAACCCCACACCACACACACTTCAAACCACACATACCCCACACCACACACACCCCACACCACACACACTTTAAACCACACACACTCCACAGCTCACATAGCCCACACCACACACACTCCACCCCACACACACTTCATACCCCACACCACACACACTTTAAACCACACACACACTGCACAGCTCACATACCCCACACCACACACACTCCACCACACACATACCACACACACTTCACACCCCACACCACACACACTCCACAGCACACATACCCCACACCACACACACTTCAAACCACACATACCCCACACCACACACACTCCACACCACACAAACCCCACACCACACACACTTCAAACCACACATACCCCACACCACACACACTCCACACCAAACAAACCCCACACCACACACACTTTAAACCACACACACACTCCACAGCTCACATACCCCACACCACACACACATACCACACACACTTCACACCCCATGCACTCCACACACACTTCACACACACACCACACTCTACACACCACACCACACACACTCCACACCACACCACACACACTCCACAACACACACACTCCACACCTAATACACACAACTCACCCCACACTCCACCACACATACACCACACTCCACCCCACATTCCAAACACACCACACCAAACACACTCCACAACCCACTCCACACCCCACACGCTCCACACCACACTACACAACTTAGTAACTATTTGACAAGCCAACTTAAAGTTCGTTCACGAACTTTGCCTTTTCTAGTTATTATTATTATTCTATTCGCAAAATTTAATCACTATCTCCTCCTAGGGCTTTTGACGTAGAACCACGAAATTTTGCAGTATCGTAGGACCTATACCCGAATAGGTTGCTTGTGCTTTTTTAAGCGATACATCGTACGGTTTTCGTAAAAACTTCGTAAACGTACGCATTTTTTTCCCATAGGAATGAATGGGGCCAAATTTTAAACGTCCGTAACCGCCACAATTTTTGAGATACGAACACCAAATTCGGCGAGCTTATAGATCTTATCGAGATCTTTAAATTAATAGGAGGTTGCGAAGTGATTTGACGTACGGTTTTCGTACAATTGTCGTACGAAGTTTTCCCATAGAAATGAATGGGGGGCCCAGAGTTCCATCTCACACACGAGCAGCTCTGCGCACGGAACCCCTTCTCTCCCCTGCTCCTCCAGTACTGTGAGTGTATGGAGGAGCTGCTGTATGGAGCAGCTATCAGTCAAAAGTTTGGACACCCCGGCACCCCAGCCAGGTTTTAGCAACCACCTATTAACTGCTTAGCAACCACCTGGAAAACGTTAGCAACTGCCTAGCAACCACTTAGCAACACCTTAGCAACCACCTGGATAACGTTAGCAACTGCCTAGCAACCACTTGGAAAATGTTAGCAACTGCCTAGCAACCACTTAGCAACTGCCTAGCAACCACCTGGAAAACGTTAGCAACTCCCTAGCAACCACTTAGCAACAACTTAGCAACCACTTTAGAAATTATAGCAACTGCCTAGCAACCAGTTAGCAACCACTTAGCAAACACCTGGAAAACGTTAGCAACTGCCTAGCAACCACTTAGCAACACCTTAACAACCACTAGGAAAACGTTAGCAACCACTTAGCAACCACCTTAGAAACGATAGCAACTGCCTAGCAACCACTTTAGAAATGATAGCAACAGCCTAGCAACCACTTACCAACACCTTAGCAACCATTAGGAAAACGTTAGCAACTGCCTAGCAACCACTTAGCAACCATTTTAGAAATGATAGCAACTGCCTAGCAACCACCTAGCAACACCTTAGCAACCACCCCAGATACCATAGCAACACCTTAGCAACCACCTAGCAACACCTTAGCAACCACCTAGCAACCACCTAGCAACACCTTAGCAACCACCCCGGTTACCATAGCAACACCTTAGCAACCACCTAGCAACACCTTAGCAACCACCTAGCAACACCTTAGCAACCACCTAGCAACCACCTAGCAACACCTTAGCAACCACCCCGGTTACCATAGCAACACCTTAGCAACCACCTAGCAACACCTTAGCAACCACCTAGCAACCACCTAGCAACACCTTAGCAACCACCCCGGATACCATAGCAACACCTTAGCAACCACCTAGCAACACCGTAGCAACCACCCCAGATACCATAGCAACACCTTAGCAACCGCATAGCAACACCTTAGCAACCACCTAGCAACATCTTAGCAACCACCACGGATACCACAGCAACACCTTAGCAACCACCTAGCAACCACCTAGAAACACTTTAGCAACCACCCAAGATACTATAGCAACACCTTAGCAACCACCTAGCAACATCTTAGCAACCACCCCGGATACCATAGCAACACCTTAGCAACCACCTAGCAACCACCTAGAAACACCTTAGCAACCACCCCAGATACCATAGAAACTCCTTAGCAACCACCTAGCAACATCTTAGCAACCACCCCGGATACCATAGCAACACCTTAGCAACCACCTAGCAACCACTTAGAAACACCTTAGCAACCACCCCAGATACCATAGCAACACCTTAGCAACCACCTAGCAACACCCTAGCAACCACCTAGCGACACCTTAGCAACCACCCCGGATACCATAGCAACACCCTAGCAACCACGTAGCAACATCTTAGCAACCACCCCAGATACCATAGCAACACCTTAGCATCAACCTAGCAACACCCTAGCAACCACCTAGCAACACCTTAGCAACTACCTGGTATATGTTAGCAATTGCCTAGCAACCAGTTAGCAATAGCTTAGCAACCACCTGGAAAACATTAGCAACTGCCTAGCAACAGCTTAGCAACCTTTTCAGAAATGATAGCAACTGCCTAGCAACACATTAGCAATCAAACGTTTAACCAAACGTTTTTAGATTTCAGCGTTTAACCAAACGTTTTTAGATTTCAGCGTTTAATCAAACGTTTTTAGATTTCAGCGTTTAACCAAATGTTTTTAGATTTCAGCGTTTAACCAAACGTTTTTAGATTTCAGCGTTTAATCAAACGTTTTTAGATTTCAGCGTTTAACCAAATGTTTTTAGATTTCAGCATTTAACCAAATGTTTTTAGATTTCAGCGTTTTTAGCATTTAGCGTTTAGCCAAAAGTTAACAGCATGTCAATGACTCTTCACACTCTTCAGACGGAAAAAGCTTAGCAACCATTTTAACTTTTTAACGTTATTAGCGTTCTTTTCCAAGCCAACTTAAAGTTCGTTCACGAACTTTACCTTTTCTAGTTATTATTATTATTATTATTATTCTCGGTAAATTTTATAAACAGTTTCTCCTCCTACAGTTTTCAAGCCAGAGCCACGAAACTTCACAAGATGATAGAACCTATTGCCGCGGGGTGTGCTTGTGCTTTTCTAAGTGATCGGACCACCAGGGTCCGATTGGTGGTCCGCCAAAGTCAGATTTTTTCCCATAGACTTCCATTCACACTTTTTTCAAACTGCTCTAAAAGTCACCATTTTTGAGCTAGAACCACGAAATTCTCAAGACATACAGAACTTGCAGAGACGTTTCAGACGATATGCTGATCTCACCGATACGATTTACGGTTTTCGTAAAATTATCGTACGAACTTTCCCCATAGGAATGAATGGGCGGAATGTTGGCCATCTCACACACACCAGCCGATCCTGCGCACGGCCCCCCTCTCTGCCCTGCTCCTCAGTACTGTATCTGTATGGAGAAGAGACTGCTGAACACAACCCACACCAGAACCAATACACACACCACACACAGTCCACACCACACCTTACACACATTCCACACCACACATACCCCACACCAAACACACTCCACCCCACACACTCCACACCACACATACCCCACACCACACACACTCCACGCCACACACACTTTAAACCACACTTCAAACCACACATACCCACACCACACACACTCCACACCACACAAACCTCACACCACACACACTTCAAACCCCACACCACACACACTTCAAACCACACATACCCCACACCACACACACTTCAATCCACACATACCCCACACCACACACACTCCACACCACACAAACCCCACACCACACACACACTTTAAACCACACACACTCCACAGCTCACATACCCCACACCACACACTCCACCCCACACTTACCACACACTTCACACCCCACACCACACACTCCACACCACACATACCCCACACCACATACACTTTAAACCACACACAAACTCCACAGCTCATATACCCCACACCACACACACTCCACACCACACATACCCCACACCCCACACACTCCATACCACACACACACTCCACAGCACACATACCTAACACCCCACACACTCCATACCACACACACACTCCACAGCTCACATACCCCACACCACACACACTTCAAACCACACATACCCCACACCACACACACTCCACACCACACAAACCCCACACCACACACACTTCAAACCCCACACCACACACACTTCAAACCCCACACCACACACACTTCAAACCACACATACCCCACACCACACACACTCCACACCACACAAACCCCACACCACACACACTTTAAACCACACACATTCCACAGCTCACATACCCCACACAACACACTCCACCCCACACATACCACACACCCCACACCACACACTCCACACCACACATACCCCACACCACATACACTTTAAACCACACACAAACTCCACAGCTCATATACCCTACACCACACACACTCCACACCACACATACCCCACACACTCCATACCACACACTCCACAGCACACATACCCCACACCCCACACACTCCATACCACACACACACTCCACAGCTCACATACCCCACACCACACACACTTCAAACCACACATACCCCACACCACACACACTCCACACCACACAAACCCCACACCACACACACTTAAAACCACACAAACCCCACACCACACACACTTCAAACCACACAAACCCCACACCACACACACTTCAAACCACACATACCCCACACCACACTCACTTCAAACCACACATACCCCACACCACACTCACTTCAAACCACACATACCCCACACCACACACACTTCAAACCACACAAACCCCACACCACACACACTTCAAACCACACATACCCCACACCACACACACTTCAAACCACACATACCCCACACCACACACACTCCACACCACACAAACCCCACACCACACACACTTTAAACCACACACACTTTAAACCACACACACTCCACAGCTCACATAGCCCACACCACACACACACCACCCCACACATACCCCACACCCCACACACTCCATACCACGCACACACTGCACAGCTCACATACCCCACACCATACACACTCCACCCCACACATACCACACACAGTTCACACCACACACACTCCACACCACACACACTCCACACCTGACACACCCCACACCACACACACTCCATACCACACACACACACACTCCACCGCACACCCCACACCACACCACGCACTCTACACACCCCACAAACTCCACACCAACACACTCCACACCACACACACTCTACAGTCCACACCACAACCAGTTAGCAACACCTTTGCCACACCACACCATGCTCTCCACACACGCCCCACACCACACACGCTCAACACCACACACGCTCAACACCACACACACTCTACAACCCACACCACAACCAGTTAGCAACACCTTAGCAACCACCTGGAAAACGTTGGCAACTGCCTAGCAATCACTTAGCAACCACTTTAGAAATTATAGCAACTGCCTAGCAACCAGTTAGCAACACCTTAGCAACCACCTGGAAAACATTAGCAACTGCCTAGCAACAGCTTAGCAACCACTTAGTAACCACATGGAAAATGTTAGCAACTGCCTAACAACCACTTAGCAACCACTTTAGAAATGATAGCAACTGCCTAGCAACCACGTGGAAAACGTTAGCAACTGCCTGGCAACCACTTTAGGAATGATAGCAACTGCCAAGCAACCACTTAGCAAACACTTAGCAACCACATGGAAAACGCTAGCAACTGCCTAGCAACCACTTAGCAAACACTTCAGAAATGATAGCAACTACCTAGCAACCAGTTAGCAACACCTTAGCATCCACCTTGAAAACATTAGCTACTGCCTATCAACCAGTTAGCAACCACATGGAAGACGTTAGCAACGGCCTAACAACCACTTAGCAACCACTTTAGAAATGATAGCAACTGCCTAGCAACCACATCAAAAACGTTAGCAATTGCCTAGCAACCACTAAGTAACCACTTTAGAAATGATAGCAACTGCCTAGCAACCACTTAGCAACACCTTAACAACCACTAGGAAAACATTAGCAACTGCCTAGCAACCAATTAGCAACCACTTTAGAAATGATAGCAACTGCCTAGCAACCACTTAGCAACATCTTAGCAACCACTTTAGAAATTATAGCAACTTCCTAGCAACCAGTTAGCAACACCTTAGCAACCATGTGGAATATAAGAGCAACTGCCTAGCAACAGCTTAGCAACCACCTGGTATATGTTAGCAACCCGTTAGCAACAGCTTAACGTTTCTAGATTTTAGCATTTAACCAAACGTCTTTAGATTTCAGCGTTTAACCAAACGTTTTTAGATTTCCGCTTTTTGGCATTTAGCTTTTAGCCAAAAGTTAACAGCATATCAACGACTCTTCACACTCTTCAGACAGAAACAGCTTAACAACCATTTAAACTTTTCAACGATATTAGCGCTCTTTTCCAAGCCAACTTAAAGTTCGTTCACGAACTTTGCCTTTTCTAGTTATTATTATTATTATTCTCGCCACAATTTCTGTAACGCTACTCCTCCTACAGCTTTTAACGTAGAATCACGAAATTTTGCAGTATCGTAGTACCTATACCAACGTAGGTTGCTTGTGCTTTTTGAAGCGATATATCGTACGGTTTTCGTAAAAACTTCGTAAACGTACGCATTTTTTTCCCATAGGAATGAATGGGGCGAATTTTGAAACGTCCGTAACCGCCACAATTTTTGAGAAACAAACACCAAATTCGGCAAGCTTATAGATCTTATCGAGATCTTTAAATTAATAGGAGGTTGCGAAGTGATACGACGTACGGTTTTCGTACAATTGTCGTACGAAGTTTTCCCATAGAAATGAATGGGGGGCCCAGAGTTCCATCTCACACACAAGCAGCTCTGCGCACGGAACCCCTTCTCTCCCCTGCTCCTCCAGTACTGTGAGTGTATGGAGGAGCTGCTGTATGGAGCAGCTATCAGTCAAAAGTTTGGACACCCCGGCACCCCAGCCAGGTTTTAGCAACCACCTATTAACTGCTTAGCAACCACCTGGAAAACGTTAGCAACTGCCTAGCAACCACTTAGCAACACCTTAGCAACCACCTGGAAAACGTTAGCAACTGCCTAGCAACCACTTAGCAACAACTTAGCAACCACTTTAGAAATTATAGCAACTGCCTAGCAACCAGTTAGCAACCACTTAGCAAACACCTGGAAAACGTTAGCAACTGCCTAGCAACCACTTAGCAACACCTTAACAACCACTAGGAAAACGTTAGCAACCACTTAGCAACCACCTTAGAAACAATAGCAACTGCCTAGCAACCACTTTAGAAATGATAGCAACAGCCTAGCAACCACTTACCAACACCTTAGCAACCATTAGGAAAACGTTAGCAACTGCCTAGCAACCACTTAGCAACCACTTTAGAAATGATAGCAACTGCCTAGCAACCACTTAGCAACCACATGGAAAACGTTAGCAACTGCCTAGCAACCACTTAGCAACCACTTTAGAAACACCTTAGCAACCGCATAGCAACACCTTAGCAACCACCTAGCAACACCTTAGCAACCACCCTAGATACCATAGCAACACCTTAGCAACCACCTAGCAACACCTTAGCAACCACCTAGCAACACCTTAACAACCACTAGGAAAACGTTAGCAACCACTTAGCAACCACCTTAGAAACGATAGCAACTGCCTAGCAACCACTTTAGAAATGATAGCAACAGCCTAGCAACCACTTACCAACACCTTAGCAACCACATGGAAAACGTTAGCAACCAATTAGCAACCACTTAGCAACCACCTAGCAACCACCTAGCAACACCTTAGCAACCACCCCAGATACCATAGCAACAGCTTAGCAACCACCTAGCAACACCTTAGCAACCACCCCGGTTACCATAGCAACACCTTAGCAACCACCTAGCAATACCTTAGCAACCACCTAGCAACACCTTAGCAACCACCTAGCAACACCTTAGCAACCACCTAGCAACACCTTAGCAACCACCCCGGATACCATAGCAACACCTTAGCAACCACCTAGCAACACCGTAGCAACCACCCCAGATACCATAGCAACACCTTAGCAACCGCATAGCAACACCTTAGCAACCACCTAGCAACATCTTAGCAACCACCCCGGATACCATAGCAACACCTTAGCAACCACCTAGCAACCACCTAGAAACACCTTAGCAACCACCCCAGATACCATAGCAACACCTTAGCAACCACCTAGCAACATCTTAGCAACCACCCCGGATACCATAGCAACACCTTAGCAACCACCTAGAAACACCTTAGCAACCACCTAGCAACACCTTAGCAACCATCCCAGATACCATAGCAACCACCTAGCAACACCCTAGCAACCACCTAGCAACACCTTAGCAACCACCCCAGATACCATAGCAACACCTAGCAACCACCTAGCAACACCCTAGCAACCACCTAGCAACATCTTAGCAACCACATCGGATACCATAGCAACACCTTAGCAACCACCTAGCAACACGTTAGCAACCACCTAGCAACACCTTAGCAACCACCCCGGATACCATAGCAACACCTTAGCAACCACCTAGCAACATCTTAGCAACCCCGGATACCATAGCAACACCTTAGCAACAACCTAGCAACACCCTAGCAACCACCCCGGATACCATAGCAATACCTTAGCAACCACCTAGCAACCACTTAGAAACACCTTAGCAACCACCCCAGATACCATAGCAACACCTTAGCAACCACCTAGCAACACCCTAGCAACCACCTAGCGACACCTTAGCAACCACCCCGGATACCATAGCAACACCCTAGCAACCACGTAGCAACATCTTAGCAACCACCCCAGATACCATAGCAACACCTTAGCAACAACCTAGCAACACCCTAGCAACCACCTAGCAACACCTTAGCAACTACCTGGTATATGTTAGCAATTGCCTAGCAACCAGTTAGCAATAGCTTAGCAACCACCTGGAAAACATTAGCAACTGCCTAGCAACAGCTTAGCAACCTTTTCAGAAATGATAGCAACTGCCTAGCAACACATTAGCAATCAAAAGTTTAACCAAAAGTTTTACGATTTCAGCATTTAAACAAGCGTTTTTAGATTTCAGTGTTTAATCAAACGTTTTTAGATTTCAGCGTTTAACCAAACGTTTTTAGATTTCAGTGTTTAATCAAACGTTTTTAGATTTCAGCGTTTAATCAAACGTTTTTAGATTTCAGCGTTTAACCAAACGTTTTTAGATTTCAGCGTTTAACCAAACGTTTTTAGATTTCAGCGTTTAATCAAACGTTTTTAGATTTCAGTGTTTAACCAAATGTTTTTAGATTTCAGCGTTTAATCAAACGTTTTTAGATTTCAGCGTTTAACCAAATGTTTTTAGATTTCAGCGTTTTTAGCATTTAGCGTTTAGCCAAAAGTTAACAGCATATCAATGACTCTTCACACTCTTCAGACGGAAAAAGCTTAGCAACCATTTTAACTTTTTAACGTTATTAGCGTTCTTTTCCAAGCCAACTTAAAGTTCGTTCACAAACTTTGCCTTTTCTAGTTAAGTTGGCTTTGGAAAAGCCAACTTATTGTTCTTCGTTTTCTTCCTATTATTATTATTCTTACGCCTTTTTTTCTGTACGCTACTCCTCCTAGAGCTTTTATCGTAGAATCACGAAACTTTCATGGATCGTAGGACCTATAGTGAATTACGTTGCTTGTGCTTTTTGGAGCGATTTATCGTACGGTTTTCGTAAAAACTTCGTAAACGTACGCATTTTTTCCCCATAGGAATGAATGGGGGAGAATTTTGAACGTCCGTGACGGTCACAATTTTTGAGATACGGAGACCAAATTCGGCGAGCTAATAGATCTTATCAAGATCTTTAAATTAATAGTAGGTTGCGTACGGTTTTCGTACAATTGTCGTACGAAGTTTTCCCATAGAAATGAATGGGGGGCCCAGAGTTCCATCTCACACACGAGCAGCTCTGCGCACGGAACCCCTTCTCTCCCCTGCTCCTCCAGTACTGTGAGTGTATGGAGGAGCTGCTGTATGGAGCAGCTATCAGTCAAAAGTTTGGACACCCCGGCACCCCAGCCAGGGTTTAGCAACCACCTATTAACTGCTTAGCAACCACCTGGAAAACGTTAGCAACTGCCTAGCAACCACTTAGCAACAACTTAGCAACCACTTTAGAAATTATAGCAACTGCCTAGCAACCAGTTAGCAACCACTTAGCAAACACCTGGAAAACGTTAGCAACTGCCTAGCAACCACTTAGCAACACCTTAACAACCACTAGGAAAACGTTAGCAACCACTTAGCAACCACCTTAGAAACAATAGCAACTGCCTAGCAACCACTTTAGAAATGATAGCAACAGCCTAGCAACCACTTACCAACACCTTAGCAACCATTAGGAAAACGTTAGCAACTGCCTAGCAACCACTTAGCAACCACTTTAGAAATGATAGCAACTGCCTAGCAACCACTTAGCAACCACATGGAAAACGTTAGCAACTGCCTAGCAACCACTTAGCAACCACTTTAGAAACACCTTAGCAACCGCATAGCAACACCTTAGCAACCACCTAGCAACACCTTAGCAACCACCCTAGATACCATAGCAACACCTTAGCAACCACCTAGCAACACCTTAGCAACCACCTAGCAACACCTTAACAACCACTAGGAAAACGTTAGCAACCACTTAGCAACCACCTTAGAAACGATAGCAACTGCCTAGCAACCACTTTAGAAATGATAGCAACAGCCTAGCAACCACTTACCAACACCTTAGCAACCACATGGAAAACGTTAGCAACCAATTAGCAACCACTTAGCAACCACCTAGCAACCACCTAGCAACACCTTAGCAACCACCCCAGATACCATAGCAACAGCTTAGCAACCACCTAGCAACACCTTAGCAACCACCCCGGTTACCATAGCAACACCTTAGCAACCACCTAGCAATACCTTAGCAACCACCTAGCAACACCTTAGCAACCACCTAGCAACACCTTAGCAACCACCTAGCAACACCTTAGCAACCACCCCGGATACCATAGCAACACCTTAGCAACCACCTAGCAACACCGTAGCAACCACCCCAGATACCATAGCAACACCTTAGCAACCGCATAGCAACACCTTAGCAACCACCTAGCAACATCTTAGCAACCACCCCGGATACCATAGCAACACCTTAGCAACCACCTAGCAACCACCTAGAAACACCTTAGCAACCACCCCAGATACCATAGCAACACCTTAGCAACCACCTAGCAACATCTTAGCAACCACCCCGGATACCATAGCAACACCTTAGCAACCACCTAGAAACACCTTAGCAACCACCTAGCAACACCTTAGCAACCATCCCAGATACCATAGCAACCACCTAGCAACACCCTAGCAACCACCTAGCAACACCTTAGCAACCACCCCAGATACCATAGCAACACCTAGCAACCACCTAGCAACACCCTAGCAACCACCTAGCAACATCTTAGCAACCACATCGGATACCATAGCAACACCTTAGCAACCACCTAGCAACACGTTAGCAACCACCTAGCAACACCTTAGCAACCACCCCGGATACCATAGCAACACCTTAGCAACCACCTAGCAACATCTTAGCAACCCCGGATACCATAGCAACACCTTAGCAACAACCTAGCAACACCCTAGCAACCACCCCGGATACCATAGCAATACCTTAGCAACCACCTAGCAACCACTTAGAAACACCTTAGCAACCACCCCAGATACCATAGCAACACCTTAGCAACCACCTAGCAACACCCTAGCAACCACCTAGCGACACCTTAGCAACCACCCCGGATACCATAGCAACACCCTAGCAACCACGTAGCAACATCTTAGCAACCACCCCAGATACCATAGCAACACCTTAGCAACAACCTAGCAACACCCTAGCAACCACCTAGCAACACCTTAGCAACTACCTGGTATATGTTAGCAATTGCCTAGCAACCAGTTAGCAATAGCTTAGCAACCACCTGGAAAACATTAGCAACTGCCTAGCAACAGCTTAGCAACCTTTTCAGAAATGATAGCAACTGCCTAGCAACACATTAGCAATCAAAAGTTTAACCAAAAGTTTTACGATTTCAGCATTTAAACAAGCGTTTTTAGATTTCAGTGTTTAATCAAACGTTTTTAGATTTCAGCGTTTAACCAAACGTTTTTAGATTTCAGTGTTTAATCAAACGTTTTTAGATTTCAGCGTTTAATCAAACGTTTTTAGATTTCAGCGTTTAACCAAACGTTTTTAGATTTCAGCGTTTAACCAAACGTTTTTAGATTTCAGCGTTTAATCAAACGTTTTTAGATTTCAGTGTTTAACCAAATGTTTTTAGATTTCAGCGTTTAATCAAACGTTTTTAGATTTCAGCGTTTAACCAAATGTTTTTAGATTTCAGCGTTTTTAGCATTTAGCGTTTAGCCAAAAGTTAACAGCATATCAATGACTCTTCACACTCTTCAGACGGAAAAAGCTTAGCAACCATTTTAACTTTTTAACGTTATTAGCGTTCTTTTCCAAGCCAACTTAAAGTTCGTTCACAAACTTTGCCTTTTCTAGTTAAGTTGGCTTTGGAAAAGCCAACTTATTGTTCTTCGTTTTCTTCCTATTATTATTATTCTTACGCCTTTTTTTCTGTACGCTACTCCTCCTAGAGCTTTTATCGTAGAATCACGAAACTTTCATGGATCGTAGGACCTATAGTGAATTACGTTGCTTGTGCTTTTTGGAGCGATTTATCGTACGGTTTTCGTAAAAACTTCGTAAACGTACGCATTTTTTCCCCATAGGAATGAATGGGGGAGAATTTTGAACGTCCGTGACGGTCACAATTTTTGAGATACGGAGACCAAATTCGGCGAGCTAATAGATCTTATCAAGATCTTTAAATTAATAGTAGGTTGCGTACGGTTTTCGTACAATTGTCGTACGAAGTTTTCCCATAGAAATGAATGGGGGGCCCAGAGTTCCATCTCACACACGAGCAGCTCTGCGCACGGAACCCCTTCTCTCCCCTGCTCCTCCAGTACTGTGAGTGTATGGAGGAGCTGCTGTATGGAGCAGCTATCAGTCAAAAGTTTGGACACCCCGGGCATCCCAGCAAGCGCTTTGCAACCACCTATTAACTGTTTAGCAACCACTCTCTCTTTCTCACTCTCTCTCTACTTCTCTCACTCTCTCTCTACTTCTCTCACTCTCTCTTTCTCACTCTCTCTCTACTTTTCACTCTCTCTTTTGCTCTCTACTGCTCTGTTTCTCACTCTCTCTTTTGCTCTCTACTTATCTACTTCTCACTCTCTCTTTTGCTCTCTACTTCTCTACTTCTCACTCTCTCTTTTGCTCTCTGCTTCTCTATTTCTCACTCTCTCTTTTGCTCTCTACTTCTCACACTCTCTTTTGCTCTCTACTTCTCTATTTCTCACTCTCTCTTTTGCTCTCTACTTCTCGCTCTCTCTTTTGCTCTCTACTTCTCACTCTCTCTTTTGCTCTCTACTTCTCTATTTCTCACTCTCTCTTTCTCACTCTCTCTCTACGTCTCTATTTCTCACTCTCTCTTTTGCTCTCTACTTCTCTATTTCTCACTCTCTTTTGCTCTCTACTTCTCTATTTCTCACTCTTTCTTTCTCACTCTCTCTCTACGTCTCTATTTCTCACACTCTCTCAACTTCTCTATTTCTCACTCTCTCTTTTGCTCTCTACTTCTCTATTTCTCACTCTCTCTACGTCTCTATTTCTCACTCTCTCTTTTGCTCTCTACTTCTCTATTTCTCACTCTCTTTTGCTCTCTACTTATCTCTTTCTCACGCTCTATGTCTCTATATCTTTTTCTCTCTACTTCTCTATTTCTCATTCTCTCTTTTGCTCTTTACATTTCTTTATTTCTCACTCTCTCTTTCTCACTCTCTCTCTACTTCTCTATTTCTCACTCTCTTTCTCACTCTACTTCTGAATTTCTCACTCTCTTTCTCACTCTCTCTCTACGTCTCTATTTCTCACTCTCTCTTTTACTCTCTACTTCTCTATTTCTCACTCTTTCTTTCTCTCTTTCTCACTCTCTCTCTCTACATCTCAATTTCTCTTTCTCGCTACTTTTCTATTTCTCTATTCTCTCTTACTCTTTCTTTATTTCTCGCTCTTCTCTCTACTTCTCTTTCACTCTACTTTTCTATGTCTTGCTTTCTCTTTCTTTTTATGTCTGGAATATGTTAGCAACTGCCTAGCAACCAGTTAGCAACACCTTAGCAACCACCTGAAAAATGTTAGCAACTGCCTAGCAACCACTTAGCAACCATGTGGAATACGTTAGCAACTGCCTAGCAACCAGTTAGCAACACCTTAGCAACCACCTGGAAAACGTTAGCAACTGCCTAGCAACTGCTTAGCAACCACTTTAGAAATATTAGCAACTGCCTTGCAACCAGTTAGATACACCTTAGCAACCACCTGGAAAACATTAGCAAGTGCCTAGCAACCACTTAGCAACCATGTGGAATACGTTAGGAACTGCCTAGTAACCATTTAGCAACCACCTCGGATACCATAGCAACACCTTAGCAACCGCCTAGCAACCACCTAGCAACACCTTAGCAACCACCCCGGATACCATAGCAACACCTTAGCAACCACCTAGCAACCACCTAGCAACACCTTAGCAACCACCCCGGATACCATAGCAACACCTTAGCAACACCTTAGCAACCACCTAGCAACACCTTAGCAACCACCTAGAAACACCTTAGCAACCACCCAGGATACCATAGCAACACCTTAGCAACCACCTAGCAACACCTTAGCAACCACCCCAGATACCTTAGCAACACCATAGCAACCACCTAGCAACACCTTAGCAACCACCTAGCAACACCTTAGCAACCACCCAGGATACCATAGCAACACCTTAGCAACCACCTAGCAACACCTTAGCAACCACCCCAGATACCTTAGCAACACCATAGCAACCACCTAGCAACACCTTAGCAACCACCTAGCAACACCTTAGCAACCACCCTGGATACCATAGCAACACCTTAGCAACCACCTAGCAACACCTTAGCAACCAACCCGGATACCATAGCAACACCTTAGCAACCACCCCGGATCCCATAGCAACACCTTAGCAACCACCTAGCAACCCTCTAGCAACCACCTAGCAACACCTTAGCAACCACCCCAGATACCATAGCAACACCTTAGCAACCACCTAGCAACACCTTAGCAACCACCCCGGATACCATAGCAACCAGTTAGCAACCACCTGGAAAATATTAGAAACTGCCTAATAACCACTTAAAAAACATTTGGAATACGTTAGGAATTGCCTAGCAACCAGTTAGCAACACCTTAGCAACCACCTGGAAAACGTTAGCAACTGCCTAGCAACCACTTAGCAACACCTTAGCAACCACCTGGAAAACGTTAGCAACTGCCTAGCAACCACTTATTAGCCATCTGGAATATGTTAGCAACTTCCTAGCAACCACTTAGCAACCACTTTAGAAATTACAGCAACTGCCTAGCAACCAGTTAGCAACACCTTAGCAACCACCAGGAAAATGTTAGAAACTGCCTAGCAACAGCTTAGCAACCACTTCAGAAATGAAAGCAACTGCCTAGAAACCATTTAGCAACCACTTAGCAACCACTTTAGAAACGATAGCAACTGCCTAGCAACCACTTAGCAACCACCTGGAATACAGTAGCAACTGCCTAGCAACCAGTTAGCTACACCTTAGCAACCACCTGGAAAATGTTAACAACTGCATAGCAACCACTTAGCAACTACTTTAGAAATGATAGCAACTGCCTAGCAACCACTTAGCAACACCTTAGCAACCACCTGAAAAACGTTAGAAACTGCCTAGCAACAGCTTAGCAACCATTTTGGAAATGACAGCAACTGCCTAGCAACCACTAAGTAATCACGTGGAATATGTTAGCAACTGCCTAGCAACCACTTTAGAAATGATGGAAACTGCCTAGCAACCACTAAGAAACCACTTAGCAACCAAATGGAAAATGTTAGCAACTGCCTAGCAACAACTTAGCAACCATGTGGAAAACATTAGCAACTGCCTATCAACCATTTAGCAACCATGTGAAATATGTTAGCAACTGCCTAACAACCACTTTGGAAAAGATAGCAACTGCCTAGCAACCAGTTAGCAACACCTTAGCAACCACCTGGAAAACGTTAGCAACTACCTAGCAACCACTTAGCAACTACTTTAGAAATGATAGCAACTGCCTAGCAACCAGTTAGCAACACCTTAACAACCACCTGGAAAATGTTAGAAACTGCCAAACAACAACTTAGCAACCACCTGGAAAACATTAGCAACTGCCTACCAACCATTTAGCAACCATGTAAAATATGTTAGCAACTGCCTAGCAACCACTTAACAACCGCTTTAGAAATGATAGCAACTGCTTAGCAACCACTTAGGAACTACTTTGCATCCATGTGGAATACATTAGCAAATGCCTAGCAACCAGTTAGCAACCGTGTGAAATACGTTAGCAACTGCCTAGCAACCCCTTAGCAACAACTTTAAAAATTATAGCAACTGCCTAGCAACCGGTTAGCTACACCTTAGCAACCACCTGGAAAACCTAATCAACTGCATAGCAACCACTTAGCAACCACTCTAGAAATTATAGCAACTGCATAGCAACCAAATAGCAACAGCTTAGCAACCACCTGAAAAACGTTAGCAACTGCCTAGCAGCCACTTAGCAATAATGTGGAATATGTTAGCAACTACCTAGCAACCACGTGGAATATGTTAGCAACTGCCTAGCAAGCATTTAGCAATCACTTTAGAAGTGATAGCAACTGCCTAGCAACCACTTAGCAACACCTTAGCAACCACTTTGAAAACGTTAGCAACTGCCTAGCAACAGCTTAGCAACCACTTTAGAAATCTTTGCAACTGCCTAGCAACCACTTAGCAACAACTTAGCAACCACCTAGAAAACATTAGCAACTGCCTAGCAACCACTTAGCAACACTTTAGCAACCACATAGAAAATGTTAGCAACTTGCCTAGCAACCACTTAGCAACTATGTGGAATATGTTAGCAACTGCCTAGCAATCAATTAGCAAACACTTCAGAAATAATAGCAACTGCCGAGCAACCAGTTAGCAACATCTTAGCAACCACTTGGAAAATGTTAGCAACTGCCTAGCAACCACTTAGCAACACTTTAGCAACCACATAGAAAATGTTAGCAACTTGCTTAGCAACCACTTAGCAATAACTTTAGAATTGATAGCAACTGCCTAGCAACCCTTTAACAACACCTTAGCAACCACCTGGTAAACATTACCAACTGCATAGCAACAGCTTAGCAACTAATTTAGAAATTACAGCAACTGCCTAGCAACCACTTAGCAACCTTGTGGAATGGGTTGGTAACTGCCTAGCAACAGCTTAGTAGCCCCTTTATAAATTATAGCAACTGCCTAGCAACCACTTAGCAACACCTTAGCAACCACTTAAAACATTAGCAACTACCTAGCAACCAGTTAGCAATACCTTAGCAACCACCTGAAATATGCTAGCAACTGCCTAGCAACAGCTTAGCAACCCTTTTAGAAATTATAGCAACTGCCTAGCAACCACTTAGCAACACCTTAGCAACCACCTGGAATATGCAAGAAACTGCCTAGCAACAGGTTAGCAACCATTTTAGAAATTATAGCACCTTAGCAACCACCTGAAATATATTAGTTGTAGCAACACTGCAGCAACCACCACTGACACAATAGCAACCACCATGGATACCCTGGCAACACCATAGCAACCACCACAGACACCGTAGCAACAACTTAGTGACCACTCTGGATACCATAGCCACCACTTAGCAACCACCACCGATACCATATCAACACCTTATCAACCACCACAGACACTATAGCAACCAGTTAGCAACACCTTAGCAACCATCTAGCAACTGCTTAGCAACACCTTAGCAACCACCAAAGATACCATAGCAACACCCTAGCAATCACCTAGCAACAACTTACTAACTAACTAGCAACCATTTACAAGCTACATAGCAATTAAAATTGATACCAAAGCAACATCTTAGAAACTGCTAGCAACACCTAAGCAACAACCACAGACACTATAGCAACACCTTAGCAACCACAACGGATAATATAGCAACACCTTAGCAACCTTCTAGCAACACCTTAGCAACCATGACTGACACCATAGCAACCACAACAGGTAAAATAGCCTAAGCAACCACATAGTAACTCCTTACCAACAACTTAGCAACTGCTTAGCAACACCTTAGCAATAGCAATACCCTAGTAACCATCTAGCATCAACTTAGAAACTACATAGCAACCAATACAAATACCATACTAACAACTTGGAAACTACATAGCAACACCTTAGCAACCACCACACATACCATAACACCCACCTAGCAGCCACTTAGAAACTACTAGGGATGCACCGATAACACTTTTTCCTTATCGATACTGTAGGGGAGGCGACAACAGGCCTATGCCTTGTCCTCCTAATGCATATTCCGTCTTTCCGGTACTTTAGATGAGACTTAGGTGAGATACTAAAATAAACTAATCTGACTCCATTTTATAATTACCAACTAGTTAAATTACCAGTTAACTATTATCAGTAACAAACTTACTTGAGAAGTAGAATCAGTCTAAAAAAAACAGGTCTGGTTAAATAGTTCAGTGATAGGAGATATGGGCATAAAAGCTAGACAACAATATTACATAACATGTGAGAACAGCCTGGTACCTGGGTTGAGATGTTCAGCGGTCCAAAACTTAGTCTATACTAGTGGTTACAGAACATAACACTCAATCTTATCTGTTTCCCTAAGAGATTAAAATATGGAATAGCCAACAAAACTACATAACGTGAAAACAGCCCGGTACCTGGGTTGAGATGTTCAGCGGTTCAACTTAATCTAAAGTAATAGTTACAGAACATAGCACTCAAACTTCTTGTTCCCCTCAGCAGTTAAGAGCTTGGTTTAGCACCCAGTGAAACTCACTATATAACTATGAAAATCTAGAAACTCATAGAATCTCAGACTACAGACCTCTTTGGCTCCTAGGCCTACTAGGAAAAAGATTCAACAAAGTATTTACTACAGATTAACGTTTACTGCAGATCCATTTTTTGCTCATTTTCATGCGATTTGCACTACTATGTTATCACGCTGGATATCTTAAGTTTTACATATAGCACAATGACCAGTCAGGGCTTTAACTGAAGTAGACACTTGGGACAAAACAGTAATTCACTTTCAAGAAGGAATTGTCATTATTTAGGTTCTATTTAAGAACATTAAATGCAGAGGAAAATATAAAAAAAAAAAAAGCGCCTGTTATATTTGGAGTTTATAATGTGTGTATGGATGTTGGTGATGAATAGCCAATTATTCTCTACATTTCCTGGTTTATTAGGGTCTTGTCAAACAAATTACAAAATTTGAAAACATTATATTGAAGAACTGGGAAATTATACTGCATTATATAAGGTGTCCACCAGGCGTCTCCAAAGGCTTCACAACCTCTCCAGAGCGCCCCCAATATAATCCAGAGATAAATCTGTCTCTATAAAACAACATTTTAATATATATATATTTTTTTTATAAAATAAATTAATGTTAGTCCATCTCAGAGTTATATTAATATTTTTTTGATGAAATGACACATAAATGACATGAAATCACATGTTTGCGCGCTGTGTGCGCTATGGAGTTTTAGCGTTTGGAGTGGGGTGTTTTTTTTTTGTGACAGCGCAACACGTGGTGACGGTTTGGCATGCCCCTCCCCCAGCCATTAGGAGACCAATCAGGGCAAATTACATATCAGTGTTTTCGTGTAAGGGTGGACTGTTGGTTGAAATAGGTGTCTATCACTTTTGTGACGCTGGAGAAAGGCTATGACCTGATTCGATTGGACAGCCCTGAACACCAGCGCGATCCAGCGCTCACGCCATTGGTTCAAAAGACGATCACTCAAGAAAGTAGTGGATTGTAGACCAATAAAAAACACAGAATCTAGAAGAAGACAACCTTAGTTTTGTATTCACGTACAACTTTCCGTGAAAATATTCCATTGTGTGGTCGCTGGGAGCTTGAGAATATGACGTTGCGGCTGCGCTGAAACTAAACGCATGTTTTTGAGGAGCAGTGAGCAGGCGAATAAGGGACTTTATGGATATTTTATCTGCGGTTCAGTGCTGTATTGTGGATGCTGTGATAGTAAGTGAATTTTTTATAATATAATCTGATATTATTTTATACACTAATAATGTTTTATAAGGCTATTTTGTTGGGGAGGTGTGTTCCTCATGTAAACAATGTGAAAAAACAGGCTGTTTTCAGTTGGAGGTTTCTGGCGACTGGTTTCATGTAGATCAGGCATGTCAAACTCAGTTTGGCTCTGGGGCCGGATCCAGACTTTCTGTTCTCAGGTGGGCCGGATCAGTAAAAGAATGTCAACTCCAAATATTTAGCTTTGTTTTTCAGTACTATGCTTTATTATTCAGCCTACATTTTTAGCCTACCCTACATATTATAATCATGGATGAAAAGGGATCTTTTCTAAGCACAACACATTTATTCATAAAACAATGGAAAAAAATTATTTTCATGTTTGGCGGTGAATGTGTTAACAACTGGTTTATTTTAACAGTTGAGTGAATGCAGTTTTACACCTGAACCAACTCACCACATCAACAAACTCAAGTGGGAGCTATGAAAAAAAAATTTCACCTTAATTGTCATACTGCTTTGAAATAAATAAGAAAAGAAATACAAAATAAAAGTTATAGCAGTGCATGGGCAATAAGATTAGACTACATCAGATCAAACTACTAGGCTGGGCCTACTGAAGCTGAGAACATACTGCACAATATTAACTGTCTTTAATATGAAACCAGATGAATCTTATTTTTAATGATCTGTATTCATGAGTGCAAACAAATTTCGTGTCATCACACTTTTTCTCTCTCTCTCTCTCTCTCTCTCTCTCTCTCTCTCTCTCTCTCTCTCTCTCTCACTGCATTCCTGCAGTCTACTTGCTGCTGCTGGCTCCTGAAACTTGGCATCTTTTTGCCTGCATCTTTAGCAGTGGTGAATGGTGAAGCAAGATTGCCGTGTCTGTGCTGCATGCGGGACATTTACTGCCCTCTATCGACCGGAGAGAGCATTTAATTTGTATTCATTTAAAAACAAATCACAACTTTTGATAGAAATGAGCTAGAAACTCGCTTCTTTTTTTGACATACTCAGAAATTTATGCCGGGCCGGATTAAATCATCCAACAGGCCTGGTCCGGCCCGCGGGCCGTATGTTTGACATGCCTGATGTAGATGGTTGTAAATTAGCATGCAGGTAGTTAAAGTAGTAATAAAGAATATGAGTTGGTTAGTTGATCGGTGTGTTTAGAATATTTGACGCTTTTAAGCATTCTGATTTACATAGTCAGAACTGGCCCGCCGACAGATCTAAAGATAACAGTTAAGAATAGTGTATAGTACATTTGAAATACAATGTTGTATGGTATATTTGAAGTGGTGGTTACATGCAGAGCATGGGAGGTCTCTTAGTTACAGACAAACTCAGAGAGTATGTCTTTGTGCTTTCCTTAAATATCCAACCAGAACAATACACTTCATATTCACATGGAAATTAGAATTTGGCACTATTTACCTACTATCACCACCATTGTTCATCATGGCCTTTGATCATCACAGGGCAATCCTGAACCCATCAGTAGCAGGAAAGGGAGTGTCTCTTCAGAATGGAGATGTTCTATTAAGGTTATCTTTCACATTTCTTCACTGAGACCATTGTACTTCTCGCACTGAGACCATTAAAATGATACCAAACACGAAGACATTCACATTTCATATTAACAAGATACATTTCAGATCCAGCATTTAAAAGATTCTTCACCTCAGTAGACATCTTTAAGCAAGAGGTGTCAGCTGCCCTTTGGTCAGGCTTCAGACTTAATTTGATTAACAATGGTACTTTTAACACGTTGCCCAAGGTGAGGAGCGGAGGTGTACAAAGGCACTCAGGGTACCCCATGGAATTGCCTTACAATACCAATATCAGCTTTTCTAGTATCTGCCAATACCGATACCAACTGTCTTATCATTAATAAGATATAATAACCTGATTGGCTGCTCCGCAGTTTCTGCCTTTTTTGAAAGATCTGTTAAGAGGATTGGCTGCAGTAGATAATGATTGACAAGGAGCTCCTGTTTTCGACTTAAAATTATTCAATTAACCATGTGATGCAATGATCATGATCAAGAAATGGTATGATCAAAATATTGTGTTTTTGGCTTTTCAGATTTTCTTTTTTTAATTTTTATTACAAGATATTGTGCGTTTCTTTTTTTTTTTTTTGGGCCCAACCTCCACCCCCTCTCTTCGGAGGACAATTAATACTTTATTTTTATTTATTTATTTATTATTATTATTATTATTATTATTATTATTTTTTTTTTTTTTTATATATATATATATATTTTGTGTGGATATAGTTGTGGGAGTTCAGGGTTGGAAGGATCGGAGTGTGAGGTACAGGAGGGGGGTACAAGAAGAAGAAAAAGAAAAGAAAAAAAAAAAAAAAAGAGAAAAGAAAAAAAACAAAACAAAAAACA
Source organism: Astyanax mexicanus (assembly GCF_023375975.1). Taxonomy (NCBI): domain Eukaryota; kingdom Metazoa; phylum Chordata; class Actinopteri; order Characiformes; family Acestrorhamphidae; genus Astyanax; species Astyanax mexicanus. The sequence goes on from NC_064417.1 coordinate 14,931,273, forward strand.
AACAAACAAACAAAAAAAATAATAATAAAATAAACATAAACTAAACAAACATACATATATACACATACTCACATATCTAACTATACATATGCTTATACATATACACACATACATAAATATACATACATATTAATACATACACATAAATACATACACACACACGCACAGTTACTTCTATTCTATTGTTTTTTGCAAAAATATGTCATGTGTTACGGATTATGTCATGAAATGCCTACCACAATGGAGGCAAGAAACCGCCACCATGCCCCTGCGATCCAGAGGCAGATAGGGAAGAACCCAGTGGACCCAGACCATCCACAGCCCATTAGGAGCCCAGAAGACCCGCGGCCACACATCCCGATGGTAACCATGTGCACACCCCAGATGAGGACGGGGGAGACTCCAGACGAAGCCCCCATGGCAAAGAGCAAGAGTCCAGAGAGCCAAAGGAAGCGAGCAGCCCACCCCCCCGGCAGGCCAGCACCCCCTGCACGAGCCGAGCATGCGGCCCCCGAGATCCCAAGCACCCGGGAACAGCCCGACACCCGGCAGGCCCCCCCCCCCACGCCAAGGGGGCCCAAGCCACCCCCAGGCCACGGCCACCAAGGGGGCGGGCCAGAGACCACATTAGGGCATCCGGCCACGTACCCATGGACCCACGGACGCCCACCCCCCCCAGGAACGGCAGTGACGATCGGCGGAGAGCAGTGTGGAGCGGTAGGGAGGGCAAAAACCCGCCCTACGCAACCATGTCCCACAGGTGTCCATGCTCAGTCAGCCCCAAACCCAGGACCAACTGTTCACGCACACATGCACATTCACACACCCGTCACACACACATCCGTCACACATACACCCGTCGCACACGTGCACATTCACTCACAGACCAGTCACACACACCAGTCACGCACACCAGTCACACACACAGAACATACATAAACACCTAATGCGGGCATGCGGGCACCAGTACCGAGCCAGCGGCAACCTAGGCAGGCAGGGTGCACGAAACCAGGGTGTGAGAAGACCTGACCCCCCTCCTCCCCCCACCCAGCATGTTGCAGTGATATGAATGTGTATAATGAGAAGAATGAATGAAAGCTACAGTGCTATTAAAATTGGAGGGACAGCTGTAATATGAGAACTGAATAACAGCACCCAACCACACTGCCCCCCCAAAGGCCCTCAATGTCTAAAATGCGAAATAAAATTGAGGAGCAGGGAGTACCTGCCCCCCAAAACCCTATGTGTAATATGATGTGTGTAAGCTGTATGATGAATTTGTATGTGTAATGCGATGTTAGACTGAGTAGGAGTCGGGGAAGGGCCAGGAAAGGACCGAGGACTACCCCCCGGAGGAAGAGAGCCAACTACTGCTGGCTCACTAGGCACCCAGTTCCATACACCCAACCGCAGTACAGGGAAGGCAAGTCCAGGGTGTAGAGCGGCTACGGCCCCCCAGACCCACACCCCAAGACCACAAGAGCATACATCCAGGCCCCCCCCACCAACAACCAGGGCCCGCACACAGAAATCACCAAGCGGCAGCCACCGTCCCCAGTCCAAGAGCCATCAGACACCCGAATCCCCCGATCCCCCCCCAGCCACCTGCCGGACGCACCAGGAGACACGACTACAGCCGCCCACCCCATCATGTGATGGAGCTGATCAGTGGGAACCAGAGAGATTCAAATGTAGCCAATTGGTTTTTTGAGGTTGCAGACATTCTTTCCAGACTAAAAGTAAATTTCTATAGTGATTTATGCATAAATCATTTTTTGATTTCCACTTCATGAGGATAGTTTTCTTAGCGATGCATAAGACAGTGAGAACTATGTGCAATATATTTGTTTCCATGTTTAGTTCACTTACATCACCTAAAATGCATAGTTTGGGTGAGGCTGGGATATTGCAATTAAACCAGGTAGATAAGTCTTCACATATCATCTGCCAGAATCTCTGAACAGGCATGCAAAACCATATAGCATGTATATAATTCTCAATATGATTGCCCGAACAGTTAGTGCATATATTTGTTTCTCTAAGGCCCATTTGGAACATTCTATGCCCTGTATAATGTGTTCTATGGAGAATTTTGTATTGTATGAGTTGTAAATTTGGACTTTTCGTCATTTTGAAATTGTTTAAACATATCTGTGTCCAAAAGTTCTTATCTGGGTTCATGGAGAGATCTCGATCCCATTTTGTAATTGGGAGGGATATTGAATCATTAATTTTGGATAATAACATATATTTTTGATAACAATTTAGGAGTATAGAGATTCATGAACTCTTTTATCAATACTGGGATTTCTAATGTTAGATTATTTAAATTAAATCTTGCTTGTATAATGGACTTTAATTGTAGATACTCCAGAAATTTGCTACTGCTAATTTCGTATTTTGAAATAAGATCTTCAAATGACATAAAGGTCCCCTCCTGTATAACATGTTCTAAATTCTTAATTCCTTTCTCTTGCCATTGCGAAAAATTAATAACTGTTTTTTTCTGACATATATCTGGGTTGTTCCAAATGGGTGTCCTTTTACATGGTATTAGTGAAGACTTAGCTATCTTTAAAAATTCCCACCAAGCTGTCAGAGTGGTGTGTATGTTTAGGCTTTTAAAGCAGCTATAGTGTTTAATACTGGAGCTAATGAAAGGTAAGTCAGAGATTTTCACTTTTCCACTGAGTGTTTGTTCTAGGTCCAGCCAAGGGCTGCCTAAAGGGTTTGTTTTAATCCAACTTGTAACATATTGCAATCTATTGGCTAAAAAAATAGTGATAGAAGTTTGGTAGTTCTAGACCACCATGGCATTTTAGCTTCTGTAAAGTCTTCAGACTTATTCTCGATGTTTTATTTTTCCATAAAAATTTTGAAATGTTTGAGTCTAATGACTTAAACCAAGCAGCAGGAGGTTTATTAGGGATTAATGAAAACAAATAATTGATTTTAGGTAGAATCAGCATTTTTACAGTAGCAACTCTCCCAATAAGAGATATAGGTAGAGAATTCCATCGTGTGAGATCGTCCTCTATTGTTTTTAGTAGAGGAGTATGATTCAATCGTATCAGGTCTGATAGCTTGGGGGAAAAATGTATACCTAAATATTTAATGTTGCCCGACTGTAGTGAAGTAGTGCTCTGAAATGTACAATTCAGAGGTAGAACTGTTGATTTACTCCAGTTAATGGAATAATCTGATACAGATGAGAACTTATCTATGAGTGTGATTGTCTTTAGCAGAGAAGTTTGTGAGTCCCTAAGGAAAAGTAATACATCATCAGCATAAAGGCTTATCTTATGGTCTGTATTTTCTGTTTGAATTCCTTTAATATCTACACTTTGTCGTATTTTTGCTGCTAGTGGTTCAATAAAAAATACAAAAAGTGAGGGAGAGAGCGGGCAGCCCTGTCTGGTGCCTCTCTGCAGACTAAAGCTTTGTGAAATAAGATCATTTGTCCTAACCCGTGCATTGGGAGAGCTATATAATGTTTCAATCCAGTTTATGAAGGATGGACCAAATCCAAATTTATTTAGAACTGCTAACAGAAATTTCCAATTTACCCGGTCGAATGCTTTCTCTGCATCTAAAGAGACAACTATGGTTTCTAATTTGTTAATGGAACAGTAATCTATTACATTTATTAGTGGACGTGTGTTATCGGCTGAGTGCCGGCCTTTGATAAAACCTGTTTGGTCTGAATGTATAATGGATGGAGTGATTTTTTCTAACCTCCTTGCAAGAACTTTGCAAATTATTTTAAGGTCTACATTTATAAGCGAAATTGGGCGATAGGTGGATGGGAGTGTTGGATCTTTGCCTGGTTTAAGAAGCAAGGTAATGTTGGCAGAGTTCATGTTTGGAGATATTATGCGGTCCTTCTTGATTTGAGTGACCATTCTAAAAAAAATGGGTTCTAACACAGACCAGAATTCTTTATATAACTCTGCAGGAAAGCCATCTGGACCTGGAGCTTTATTATTTGAGAGATCCTGTATTGCTTTAAAGAATTCGGAAGATGAAAAAGGTGAATCAAGAGTCATAACCTGTTCCTCATCTAGTTTAGGTAGATTTATATTTTTCAAAAATTCTTCAATGTCAGCATCAGATGGATTCATCTGTGATGAGTATAATGCCTCATAAAAGTCTTAAAAATTGTTATTAATTTCTTGTGGGTCATGAGTAATGTTACCAACAGAGTCTTTAATTGAAGAAATAGCTGTTTTTTCTTCATTTAGTTTTAATTGGTTTGCCAGGAATTTTCCAGATTTATTTCCACGCTCGAAGTTTTCCAAACGCAGCCTCTGCAACATAAATTGTGTCTTTTTATCAATGATTTCATTTAATTCCAATCTTAATTTCCGCAGGGTGTTAATTAAATGTTCTTGTGGTGAAGCAGCATAGGCTGTTTCTAATGATTTTATTTTCTGTTCCAATTCTGACACACGAGTTTTTTCTTTAATTTTCTTATGTGCGCAGTAAGATATTATTTTACCCCGCATTACTGCCTTCCCTGCTTCCCAAAGAACACATGGCGATATTCCAGGCAGGTCATTATGTTCTAAATATATAGCCCACTCTTTTTTGAAGTAATTAATGAAATCTTGTTCGTTAAGTAATGATGTATTAAATCTCCAGTTCCTAGCTGGTGGTATAACTCTCTTCCGTGTCAAAGACATAGACACCGGTGTGTGATCGCTAATAATGATAGGGTGAATTTGAGTGTCTGTGATTTCCCTCAACATTGAGCTGCTAACTAAAAAGTAATCTAAGCGAGAGTGAGATTTATGTACGTGTGAGAAAAAACTATACTCTCTCAGAGTGGGGTGATGTGAACGCCAAGCATCGCATAGACCAAAATCCTTCATGTACTGTTTAAGAATGTCTGCAGACTGCCAGTTCCTTTGACTCACTGCTGTACTGAGCCTGTCAATCTCTTCATTAAGTACCAAGTTGAAGTCTCCTCCTATCACCAGTGTGGTGTCAGAGTGATCAGAAAGTGAAGTGAAAAAGGTATGAAAGAAGGAGGGGTCATCAACATTTGGCGCATATATACTAGCAATGCAAAAATTAATATTTTGAATAGATAAATTAAGTATTATAAATCTGCCTTCTGGGTCTGATATAGTGTTTCTGATGGTGAAGTTTAACTTTTTGTTAATCAATATAGCTACACCTCTTTGTTTGGAGTTATAACAGGCTGAGTATGTGTGAGGAAACTGTGGAAAGGAGAATGTTTGCGCAGATGTTTTAGATACATGTATCTCCTGTAGAAACACAATGTCAGCCTTTAAATCATTTAACCGATGGGCAATTTTTACCCTCTTTTCCCCCGAACCAGCTCCACGTACATTCCATGAAACAAACCTCAGCATGCTCATATTTGAGTTACCTGGGAAAGTCACGTGTGCTCACTAACGGTGTGTGTGTGTGTGTGTGTGTGCGCTCTCGCATGTAACCTGTATGACTGTGTGCTCGTGTGGTAAACATGTTGGGTGCAAAAAAAAACAAAAAAACAAAACAAAACAAAAAAAAAAAACAATGAGTGCTTAACATGGTAACAGTCTGCTATACTGATTGACCCGGCATTAATAGTTATAAACAGACATATCTAATGAGCTTTTAGCGGAGAAGGAGTGAAAGAGTTAGAACAGACGTGTTTGTATACAGATCACCTGGTCAGTACAGCCATGGCGTGGTTTCCTGGTCGCGGTGAAGCTGTCCGTTCACGTAGAGTTTATCCACCGCGATGACAGCCCGAGAACCTTCCTGGATGTATTTTTTTCAGATAGGGAACAGAACTTTGCGTCGCTCCAGGATTTCTTTGGGAAACTGGTCGTTAACGCTGAAGTCCGTTCCCCTCAGCTCTCGCCCGTGGCTCTTCACCAGTTCCTTCTGTTTGAAGTGTTCAAACTTAGCCACGATGGGTCTGGATCGGTGTCCTCCGGGTCGTTTAGCTCCTATGCGGTGAACGCGAGCGAAGGTGATGGTCTTCACGGTGTCCTCCGGAAGCTTCAGGTAAGTCTGTATGAACTCCTTCACTGTTGCCTCCGGGTTTTCCTCTTGCTTCTCTGGTAATCCAGAAAACACGAGGTTGTCTCTCATACCGCGGGCCTGGAGCTCGATGACGGTCTCTTTTATTTTTTTATTTTCCTCTGAGAGCTGGGTCATTCCCTTAGTAAGGGAGTTCACCGACTCTCTGAGGGCAGTGTTTTCCGCAGCGAGTGTTTCCACCTGCTGCTGGCTGAACTCCACAGACTCCCGCAATGCCTGAAACTCCTTATGGAGAATTTCCAGAATGGAAAGGCGAGCGTCGAAACTGGACAGCTTCTTATCTATGGACTCCAGAATATCCACCATATCGCTGGAATGTGAAGTAGCCCCAGGAGAATCTTCAGGGCGACTCCTCTTGGCGGACAGAGCTCCTTTTTTACCTGAGGGAGTCGGCGTTTTGTCTGGTTTCCCCATGACAACTCGCTCGAAACACTCGTCAATAAAAGTTTGCAGACTGTCCAGGTCCTCTTCGCCGTCCTCCAGTGCGCTTCAGGTAGTTATTATCTAACTAATATAAACTTTATAGCCTTTAAAGCTGTCTAAATCTAAGCTGGCTAATTAATCTATACAGCTAGTGTTTAGCAATCACTGCCTCGCTGCCTTGCTCAATACTGCCGAGATTTGCGTTAAGGTCTCGCGTTACCTCAGCATCTCAGGTGCGTTTCTTTAAGAGCTCTCTCCACTCACACCCCACCACCCCATGACCAAAATATGGACCTACGAAAAATGAAAATATGAAAATTATGATTGATATTTCTAATATAAAAAGGATATTTCGAAGTAAATGTTTATTTTTCTAAAAGGAAATACTGCTAAGTATGCTAAATAGCTGAAAAGCAGATATTTTAAGCTTTAAATTGGCATATTGGATGTCTATATTGAGCCTATAGTAATTCATAAACACAGCCAGATATTAATTATTATATTTTTCTGATATAAAGTTGTAAAGTTACTCACTAGGAGATGGTGGACGGCATAGCATAGCGTTAGGGTTTGGCTCCCTTAGCAGGTTACTTAGGTTTGGTTGTTTTTGTTTGCTGTTTGAGCAATAATGCAGGCTGTAGTAGCAAGGGATTTAGTCATTTAACCCAAAGTTTTGGGAATTTTGAATATTAGCATTTAACCAAATGTTTGTGGATACTTCTCTATCAGCCAAAAGTATTGGTTTTCAACCATTTGGCCAAAAGTTTTTAGACACTGCTCTATCGGCCAAAGTATTATTAACAAAGCTTTTCGGACACAATTAGCCAAAATTATTTGCATACCACCATTTAACCAAATATTTAGGACACTTCTCAATCAGCCAAAAGTACTTTCGTTTTACATTTATCCAAAAGTCTTTGGGCACTGCTCTATCAGACAAAAGTGTTGGTATTCCAACATTTAGCCAAAAGTTTTGGACACAACTCGAAATTGACATTACAATTTTTAGGCAAATGTTTTGGAATCATTAATTTTTTTTGTCAAAATCACTGACATTCTATTTTAGCTAAATATATATGGACCCTATAATTTTGCCAAATAAGCATCTGCCATGTTACAATTTGGCAACAAACACCTACACTGTAACAACATTTTAGCAAAATTTTAAAAGCCGCCTAGCAACCACTGTTATAGGGGACTATGATATACGACATCCCTTTCTTTTTAAAACATATATTTTATATTTTTTATAGACAAAAGTCATGTCAAACTCATGGAGGCAAATTGATCATGTTTTTATTTTAAATAAACAAATTTCTCTAAAATGGGACACATTTATTACCAAAAGGCATTTATACAAAAAATATATATTTTTTAGTAACATATTAAATGCAAATATATTGGTTACTATGAACATCTGTGTGTGTGTGTGGTATGATGTGAGGTTACGGCAATTGGCTAAATAAATAGACAAAACAAACGTTTATATTGGTTATTAACTACAAACCAAGTCCATTTTTATAACTTTCCCCTAAACTGAAAAGAAGAAAACAGGGGGTGAAAAAAACAAGCAAATTATGGGTCAGATTAGAACTGGTGTAATGACATTTTTAAGATCTTATTCCTCTGCAAATGCTGGGCTTTCAATGGAACAAATAACGCCTTCCTCATAGAAAATGTTTACAATGAATGGAAGGTGCTTAATTAGCTTTTCAGTATCACCACTCCACACGTTGTGTGGAACGATGAGCTCCTCCATATCTTCTGTCAGCAGTAGAGTTGTGTTGCTTCCCGCAGAGACTCCAACCACCTCAATTCCACATCTGTTTTTTTTCTCAGGTTTCTGCAAGTTAAAGCATTTTTTTGTTTAGCTTTTTTTTCAAGTTTTCTCCATTAGACAGTTGAATACATTATCATTATCTTTGAACAAAAAATACAATATTTCACTAATATAAGTACACCCCGCTCATTCGACAATATTTTATTGGACAACACGGAAGAAATTACACTTTAATATAATCTAAAGTAGTCACTGTAGGTTGATATTGTCCATCGTCATTTACGACCCACCATAGCGATGGATGGTAAACATAATGTTTTATATCTCAATGACGATAACAGCACAAACGTTAATGAGACCACTTTGGTGCAATTTAGCCACAGATGAGGGACTCTGTTACATAACAGGTCAGAAATTAAATGTTTAATATCTCAATAAGGTTAACAGTAAACATAATGTTTAATATCTCAAAGACGATAACAGCACAAACGTTAATTTTTGCTGCACAAACCAACACAAACGTAGAACTAACCAATGGACATATTTTTATTTCATTTCTAATGATATGGGGGCCAGCTTCACTGAGGTCTGGATAAAACAGTTTTTTATAGGATTTACAGGATTTATATTTATGATTAGTACACAGACTTAACTGAAGCTTAATATAGCAGATACAGGCATTCTGCTGTCGAGAATTCTAACAGATGCTTATTCTCACTCAATAGCTGGAGTTTTTGAAATTAATTTTGAAAAATTAAAAGAGAAAAGAACTTTGACAGAACATAAATTTATTTGATTTCACTTCGGTATGTAACAGAAATTCACTTTTAATTATTTTTGTTTCATATCTTAAAAATAAATTATCACCATGGTATTTGGTGCTACACGTCAATTATATACAACTTAAAACATTTGAAATACACAGAAATATAAAGCTATATGTTAGCGTTTGTTTGTTATCCCCAGGACAAATTTATTAAAATATTAAATATATTAATTGATTAACTAAAATCTCGTCCAGTGCTCTAAAATGCTGCAGTCACGCAGAGCCAGCTTGAAAGCGCGCGCAGCATTGCAATTTAATTAAAAAAAAAAAGTTTTAATAAATAAGGTCCTATCAAGTGTATTAAAATGTATGGTATTAAATGGTATTAAATTCACATATTTACTGATATTTAATCAAGAGAAATCAGGCAAAATGCGCTGCGCTCTCTGTCTCTCTTTCACAGCGCGAGCTGAATTCTCAGTTTAGTTAAATAAATTAAGATGAGTGTGGACCTGTAAAATGAATAATTTATTGTCAAATATAAAGGATTGGTTGAGGTTTTGGTGAGATGTTTCAATGATTTGAAACTGAAACTTACTGATACTGATATTATTCTGCGCACTATTAGATAGCCTTTGATTGTGTTTTAAATGAGTTTTTATTTTATATTAATTATGTTTTTGTTCATTTCAAAATATTTTTATTATTTTATTGATGAAATTATTTTTTTATTCATAAGATATAAATTCTTTATTTTTTATGTTTGAATGGATGAAATGTATAAAGTGTCCAATTTTTCCTTTATTTACGTATATATTTTATTTGTCTAGAGTAAATGTCAGTTTTTATTTTTTTTTATATTTTTAATCCCTTTTAAACTGTAAATGTTCAGTGGCACTGTAAATGAGGGTCACCCTCTAGTATAAATAATCAATTGCTTGATTAATATTCAGTGTTTCAGTTTTTGCATAAACAATAAACAGAATAAAGAATAAAATAACATTGCTGATGTATCTTCACAGCGTGACGGCGCAGTTTCCTATGTGCTCATGAAATAGGAATGCACAGACGCACCTGCCTCTTAAAGGGGATGGATACAGACACACTGATTGGTTTATTTCATGTTATGCTCAAAACGCCCGCCCCCCACCAATTATATCATCGTCCATTATGATGTTTCACTGTAAACATCGTTATCTGCCAATTAAGGAGACACCACCCAACCCTAAGTCACTGTACATCTTGTATAAAAAGAAAAATTTGCTTTGCTCCTGAAACAACTCAACACATAACCATAACATTAACACCACCTCCTTCAAACAGCTTCAGTAATAATTTACCTTTAAGGTGGTGTGCACCGTTGAGTTAAATTTCCTTTCTTGGCGTTTTGTGCTCGCAATTTTTAGATGTGTAATTTCAGTGAGCTGCGAGAGGGCCAGTTCTTCCAGCGCTGCCTCTCTCCAAAGTGTCACCTCGTGGTGCTTTCCCTCATCCTCTAAAATCAGTTCACGGACAGGAACAGGCCCATCTCTAGTGGCTTGCATCCGGGTTGAATTTAGCTATGAAAAATGTAAACCGTAACATAGGGTTAAATAATGCAGGGAAAATACACTACACATATAGGGACTAATTTTGTGGTACCACTTTAAAATAAGACTACCTTTATAAAGGTTTTATAAATGGTTTAAAATTAGTTTTATTATTGGTAACTAATTTGGTTGTAAATGTCTTAAAAATCATTAATAATCAGTTATAACACATATGTAGAAAGGGCAACAATGTCCTGTTGTTTGCCAAATAGTGAACCCACAGCCATCTATATTGTTGCCCTTTCTACGTATGTGTTATAACTGATTATTAATGATTTTTAAGGCATTTACAACCCCCGCCCACTAAGGTCATTCCACTCGCTCACAGCAGCACAACCCGTGATTAATGGGTTGTGGGAAATGGTGAACCGTCAAAGTGCGGGGGCTCGCAGACTGGTTCAGGGGTGGGTTTCCCGAAAACGATCAACCTTAGCGAATAACGAACGAACTAACGAATGACGTGGGGAAAGAACGAGCCAGTTCTGCGATTGTTTCCCAAAGAGCTTCGCAACGTGAAAATTAACGAACGAGGTTAAAGAAAGTCTTTGTTGACTCCTCCCCCTAAACAGCGCACTCAATCGACTCACAAATATCGATTCAACACTGTCAATATGCATTATTTATTTACTATTACACCCTAAAAACTTAGAAATGTGTTGTAAACATCAACATTATACATATTCTAAAATTTAAGTTACAAAAGGATGTACTTTGGCATTAATAAAATAATCCTAAAGATAAATATGACTAAATAAATACTTGAAAATCTAATCGAATAATATAATAATACATATACGTATGTTCCGGTGTGTGTGTGTGTGTGTATATATACATATATATATATATACGTATATATATATACGTATATATATATACGTATATATATATACGTATATATATATACGTATATATATATATATACGTATATATATACGTATATATATATACGTATATATATATATATACGTATATATATATATATATATATATATATATATATATATATACATGTATATACATGTGTATATGTTTGTATGTATATATATATATATATATATATATGATAAGATAAATGTGACTAAATAAATACTTGAAAATCTAATCGAATAATATAATAATACATATACGTATGTTCCGGTGTGTGTGTGTGTGTATATATATATATATATATATATATATGTTTTATACTTTATACACTCTGTGAAGCTCCAGCTCATCCTAAATCACCATCTCAGTTGAGTTTAGGTCAGGGGATTGTGAAGGCCATGCACCTTTTTGTTTACTAGATAATTCCATATGCGTCAATTAATAGTTTTCATGGTTTTCATATTAATCGACAATGTAAAAAAAATAATAAAAACATTGAATGAGACGTGTCAAACTTTTGACTGGTATTTATATATTTGCGTGCTGACACACCCCAGTGGTTGCCCAGTTGAACGGCCACAATGTTGATTAGAAGATATAAAAATAAAAATATTAAATATTACCTGCACATTCACTGATACCCTTTACAATACGTGTAGGTGTGATTAAAGACACCACAGGCGTCCCCTGCACCGAACCTACAGTACCAGGGTGCTGTAATTCCCGGGCTGGTGGGAACTGTGTATAGTTGCGTGTATTCCACAGTAACAGCCTGATTACAGAATCCACGGGCTTGGTGACTTTGCAGCTTTGCTTAGACCGTGAACATCCTCTGCAGGAATCTGGATTTTAATAATTTATTCGTGGGTTTGCCCAGTTAGACTACAAGCCACAGACAAAGTTGGCATTACAATATAATATAATATAATATAGGGGTGTGCCATATCGTACCGTACACGATAATATCGTCTACATTTTTAAATATTGTGAACGATATTATACCCTAAAATATCGTGTCATATCACCCATTCCATTTCCCATTATATATCTACTAGAGATTATATCTGTCCAGTATAATTTATTTACTTTAATCCTGGATATATGGAGATATTTGGAGTGCATTATTATTATCATGATATTCTGGATCATTGACTTCTGTTACAAATCTGATAAAATCCTTGTATTTTTTAATATCTCACTTAGAGGTGTGCAGTATTATATTGTATGTAATAATAAAATATTTTTGTTCTTGTTCTTTGTTCTGTATATGTTCTTGCAGTATATAGTGTATTTTAAAAATTATTTTTTAAAAAGTGTCATATCGCTAAGAGTATCTTTATCGCGAAAATACCATGAAATATCGTGATATTATTTTAGGGCCTTATCGCCCACCCCTAATATAATATAATATATATATATATTATAACTCATTCACTCACTTACTCACTCATCGTCAACCGCTTTATTATCCGCTCCCGCGGGAGGGGAGAATTCTTAAGCTAAACGGCCCTAAACGGATTCCCATTCATTCTCTATGGTAGTGCTAAACCACTACGGATGTAATATACTTTTGGCCGCTAGGACTCCAGGTCGCTGTTTCCCCGTTTCTGTGTTTTTAAGTTACTCGCAGTGTTTCCAGACTCCAGGCAGAGACGGTCACTAGAAATCACCTGCGATTCGCAGCGATTATTTATCTACACGCTGATCTGATCAAAGGTAAGATATGTGTTTTGGGATTAACGTAAAACAACTTAATGCACTTTCCTGTTATATGATGACACTGATGCGCGCGAGCGCGCACGCACACGCACACACACGCAGTGGTGGACGGAAAATTCTCATAATAAATTATTACTCCAGTAAAAGCAGTTCTCCCGTGAGTTTCCCTCTTTAGTAAAAGTAGAAAACTATTTACTTAAGTATGGAACCAGTGGTGGACGAAAGTAAACAGTGTAGTTGAGTTTAAATACTCATAATAAACTTTTACTCCAGTAAAAGCAGTTTTCCCTTTAGAGCCCCCCTTTAGTAATAGTAGAAGTATGGAACCACGATTTATTACAGCTCCGATTACATTATAATTTTTTGCATTTTAATCAATCTAGTGGCTTTAATTTTTTTTATTTGCAACAGAGTTACGTTTAGGGTTACAATTTTTTACAATTATACAATTATATATATATTTCATTTGTGGGTCTCTATAAATACATAATCTCTTAAATACATAAACCAGTGAATATTTTTAATAAAATTAAAAAATATAAAATTTGTTTGTATTGTAATTCAGAAAAAAAGACAAGTGCAGTTCAGAACTGCATATATATATATATATATATATATATATATATAGACACACACACACACACACACACACACACACACACACATTATGTGTATATTTCTATACTGTGTTCTGTGGTGCTTTGATGTGTGATGGTCAGTCACTATTTGTATTAACCTCACCCCCACAGATTTCACATAATGTAGTGGAGTAAAACAAAAAGAAAGATATTTGCCTTTGAAATGTAGTGGAGTTAAAGTAAAAAGTCATCCAAAATGGAAATACTTCAGCAAAGATACTCAAATAAACTACTTAATTATAGTAACACAATACTTTTACTTTTTTACTTTCCACCACAACGTGGTTACCAAATGTGATGTGAAAAATCCCTGTAAAATCAGTATTTGTGTCACAAGTATCATCTTAGAATTATTATTTTTTTTTAATAAATTTAAAATTGTGTTTTTATTAATGGTAGGTCAAGATGCAAAAGAAAGTGGTGTTCTTTCCGGGGAAGACCCGTGTTGTGTTCCGCAAGGGACCACTCGGATTTCTCCTCCAGGAGCCGTCCGAAGAAGCCAGACTCATTAAGGGCAACCCCACTCTACAGGACAAGACTGCATCCATGAGGGAGGACCTTGTGCGGGAGAAAGCTCTGGCTGTGGTCCGTCAGAGAGGAGGGGATGCGTCAGACAGGACCGAGGTGCTGGGACAATACATCCTGCAGTTTGGGAAATATAAGGGCAAGTCTTTTCAGTGGCTTTTGGAGAATGATGTAGGGTACACTATGTACCTCATCAAGAACCTCCAGAAGGAAGAGGCTTTAGGGCTTTCTGTGACTGAGGGGCATAGCAAGGACAGCCTACACTCATTTGTCCATTATGCTCTTAGTTTTGAAGAGATCCAGTCTGTTCTCCGCTATGAGGCCAGTGGAGTGGCAGTCACAGCGGCCTCATCAGAAGATGACCAGCTGGTTGGCTTTGGATCTCGAGCTAAGAGCACCTGGAAGGAGATTTGGGAAAGCAGAGCTGATGGCTACTCAGACTTTGTCCTTAGGAAGAGCTGTGTTGTAGGTATGTACAAACTTCAACAGTACCTGAGGAAGAGGCAGCAATCGGCTTCTGTTGACCACGCCACAGGGACACCTGCTGAACCCCTGGGTACATTATTTTATTAATATTTTTATTCACTTACTTTGTGAATGCAATGTTTCTTATTTCTCATATATATTGTACACTCTCATTCTTGTCTGCACCACAGTGATGGAGGAGGATGAAGAGCTGGAGAGGGCAATGTTAAGCATTTCCCCTTCTAAGCTACAAGTGGAGAGCTGTAAGTACACAGCTATTAAACTGAGAGAATGTCAGAGTTCATAAGTATATTTTGTGTCTGATGTCTCCCCTATTTATTTTTCTGTGTCTTGTGTGTTAACAGATGCTGTGCCAACAGTTGCTGTCACACCAGGACCAAAAACAGGTTTTTGACATAAAATGTTTCAGGACTGGAGTACCATCCTTTTACGTAATGAATTGTCCTCCAAAACTGAACCTTGCCTTAAACTGTTCTGTTATTTGTGTTTTGGCCCTGTTTCTCTAACAATATGAATGTGTGCTGGTGTTATACTAACTGTCCTAAGGACTATGAATTGATTCCTACCATGATGAACTGATTTCAACATCAATGAGGGTAAGTATGTATTATTCTCTTCATATGTCTTGTATTAAAAACAAATTGAGCAGCATTGGTACTAACCCTTTGAATGCATGCTTGTTTATTGAGCCATATTGCTCTTCCTTCTCAGAATACTGAGTAGTGATTAGTAAGTTTGTTTTGTATGTGGGAATTAGATATTTTACAATTGCAAAGCCATGAGAAGCATGAGAAGGAAGAGTATGGTTGTTTGCGTTCCTACTAATACCAACACGTGCATACTTTATAAATATGTGAATATGACTGATGATATTGTTTGTTGCAGTTCCATCTTTGGCACCATCCAAACCCCCTTTGGATACAGCTGCTCAACGGCAGTCATCGCCAGTTCATGGTAAAAACACTGCAATCCTGTTATATTGTATTCAATATTGCATTAGGTTCAGTTCAGGGTGTACAATATCTATTGTAATCTTTATTGTTGTTTTAAAGAGGTGCGAGCAGACATAATCGAGTATATCACTCACTTTGCAAAAAAACAAATAATTTTTTGTCAACATTGCACACCACAAGGTTCAGTTACACAAGAATAATTAATTGATTTATTATTTCATTTCCTGTTGTTCCAGCCTCACCAGGTGTGAAGAGGAAGACACCTGTGCCCATTCCACCAGAGCTGACTTTTTTAGTAAAGGAGACAGCAGCTCCCATAAAAGCAGGGGGATCTAAGTCAACTCCAGGTATGCTTTCATCTTAGTGTTGGGCTAATGTACAATTTCACTTAAGTTTAATGCACAGATTGTGTAGAACTAGCTAGATTGTGTAGAACTAGCTATACACATTTATATATACTTTACAAACTTCTTTTCAGGAGCCAGCACAAGTGCTTCTTGCACATCTGCACGAAAGGCGATTACTTTTGAGGACAGCGGTGAAGATGGTGAGAATGTAGACAACCCTGCCATTCTGTGAACTTGTGACACTAATGTTGTCTTAATGCTGCTTTTATCATTTTATTTTTAAACGGTTTATAAGTAACTTTATATTTTTGAAGCACTTCCACATAAACCTGCAGTCTTAAAAATTATTAAGGTAGTAATTACTTTGTTCTATGTCTTCCTTTTTGTATCCTAGTTCCCTTAGCTCAACCACCTGTTCCTGTTCCCCTGCCTGGCCCTGATCGGGACATAAGCAGTTGGAGCTGTTCTCAACACCAGAAGATCTGGATGAGGACAGAGCTTCAGGATCTTGGGCTGTGGCCTGGGTCTAACCCAGTGCGGAACCCAGGGAACACAATTTCTCTGTGGCGTCTTCCTCCACAACCTGAGCTCATTGACATGGTGGCTGAGCTCCCATCCCCAAACTTCTTCCAGCTACATCCATTTTTTATCTGGAAGCCCGAGAGTGACATCATGGTCAGGCTGAGAAACAATTACATCCTGCCATGTCTCCGTGGCTGTTCTCATCCGCAGGTGGTCTCTGCTGGTGTGGGCAGGCCTCGGGTGATTGTTGGCACCAGCGGTCAATATTATATATTGTCCTCACGACTCTGCTGCAAAGCATGTCGAAGGAACTGGTTTGCTGACAATCCACGATGGCTGGAGAAGCTGCCAAAGCGGTTTACCAACATTCTGCCCACTTTCCTGACTTACAAAAAGGCCATCTGCAAGTCTTTGATGGATGAGTTGAGGCGCACTGGCAAGTCACCAACAGATATGGCAAACCAGGTGAATGAGCTCATGCACCTTAAGTATGAGCGAGCTCACCTGGCATACCTACATGCCATAGAAAACATCTGGGATGCTGAGGCCGGCATATATGGACAGAGGACCATCGGGCAGTTCATGAGGAAAGAAAACAAGCCACGTGCATTTGGACCATATGAAGATTCAGATGGCTGGTGTGGGGTCTCTGTCTCCGGTTTCTACCTTACTGACTGCCTACTAGACGAGTTCAGACGTCAAGAGCCAGCCATGTCCAAACTCCTCCAGGGCACCTTTGGGCAGGTATTCAGGTCTGACCACACCAGGAAGGTAGCACGTAAGGTTACACTAGCATCTGGGGTCATGTCCAGTTATGCCATCATGAATGAGAACTGGCTGATTGTTTCTTGGGTGATGGTTCAGTCTGAGACTGAGAAGTCCTTGGAGCCAATGTATCAAGGATTGGCCAGGAGATACAGCAATGCGGGTGTGGAAAAGGCAGGCTACCACTGGATGGACAGGTAAGAATATACATTTTCTCTTTTTAACTGCCATTTTAATGTCTAAATAACACAGTCAGATTCTTTCTTTTTTAATTTAAAATGTTCTATATATCTTTGTTTTGCCTTACATTTAGAGACTGCTGTGCTCCATTTAAAATCCCGGAATGCGCCTCTGGTGAGCATCTATATTGGGATGCCTGGAAGACAACCCCTTCCATTGTTGCTCAGGCCACCTCTGGCCCACTTGCGAACACCTGCGCCTCCCGGTCACATTACAATGCCAACATCGTTGTGAAACTGGACTTGTTCCACTGCATCAGGCGTTTTTCACGGGAGTGTACATCTGAGCATCATCCTCTGTTCAGCAATTTCTGCCAGCTTCTCTCTGCAGCCTTCTCTGTGGTGGATCAGGAGGACTTACAGAGGCTCAGGGACGCCTATGTGTTCTGTGGTATCCATCCAGCCAATCCCACCAAGCAACATATAAGGGAGCACTGCAGGACCAAAATACCACAACCGACAGAGCTGCTGGACAGAATTGAGAATGTCCTTAAGCATTTTCATGTGGCCACAGACCCCAACAATGTCCCACTCTTCAAGCCACACATGCTGAAGACATGGCGCATACAGAGAGTGCACATTCTTCGTGGTTGCCTCAGTGACCCTGAACTTTCAGAGGGCATAATGTACAGGTACGGTGGAACTCTTCAACTAAACCATGTACCCGGTGAAGGCGCCAAAGTCCCCATCTGGATCCCTGTCCGAGGTACATCACAACAGGAGGGGTACCATTTCCACCAGGCCCAGTGGGTCACAGGGACCCATGTCTCCACTGAATTGTTCCAGGCCCAGGGCATGACAGGGGTGGCACGGTGGAACTATCAACGACTGGTGGACCTAAAGCAGCCAGATGTTATCCTCCCTGCTGTCTTTGATCCAGCTTTAATGGCTGAGTTGAACTCTGCTTCCAAGAGAGTGACAGGGCAGGAGAAGTATGCATTATTTCACATCTCTGACACAGACACCGGAGAGACGTTTGGTCTAGAATACAAAGAGCCAGTCTGCCGTCCGGTCCCTCTTGACTGGGACAAACACAGGACCCAAAAGAGAGACGAAACATCTGCTCTTGTCCCACTATCTCCTGTGCAGGCACCCACTTCTGCCCAGGCCCAAGCTCCAGACTCGGCACCCTCCTCCAAATTGACGCCACTCTCTAGCTTGGCATCTTCTGGCCCAACATCATCCCTCAGCCATTCACTCTCCGCTGGGACACTTTTAAAGCAGGAAATACTTTCAGAAGACAACCAGGACCCTCCAGAAGCAATGGGTAAGTAGACAAGTTTTGCATCCCGCATTTTTTGCATAATACACTAATGCAATAACATGATCAAACTAAGGAACTTTTGTTGCTTTATTGTGTTCCAGAAATCTCACATGCCCTGCCCCTGCTGCAGAAGTCCTCTCCGAGAAGTGCCCGCACCGGACCCATAAAGACAGGTGGACGGGTTTTTGTGTTGGACCACACACGCTGGACACCACCCATGAAAGATGCTATCGACCACTTACTGCACAAGTTCCGTGGTGAGAAGGACATGCTAAAGCTGGTAGATCAAGAATATGCATACATGGTCCATCAATCTGCCTCAGATCCCAACAGCTTGCTGCACCCCACAACCAAACTACACATATCCCGCTATGTGAAGCACCTGGCAAAACTTCTTAACACCAGTTCTTCTCTGAACACAAGCCAGGAAAAACTTCAGGAGACTCAGCAGCTGTGGCACTCCTTAACAAAAGGAAGTGAGACAGCCAGTGTTCCTGTGGTCACCATGGAGCCTGCTATTGTCAACCCACCTGCACCTGCCATGGTGACACCTCTGACACAGGAGTCCATTGAGAAAATTGTGGAGGACATCTTGCAAAGGCAGCAGCAGCAACAAAAGCAACAGCCCCAGCCAGAGCAGAAGAAAAGGCAGACAAAGACCTGTCTTGCATGTGGACAGCCCAAGTCTCGATATGAGACAGATGGATCCTCCATCCACTTTTTTTATCAACAAGGGCCTGTGCGCTATTTCTATTGCTCAAAGAGGGTGCATCAAAGTTACGCTGCTGAGGGACTTTCTGACCCCAAAATGCCATTTGAA
The DNA here is from genome assembly GCF_023375975.1 of Astyanax mexicanus. NCBI lineage: Eukaryota > Metazoa > Chordata > Actinopteri > Characiformes > Acestrorhamphidae > Astyanax > Astyanax mexicanus. Next base: position 14,951,033 of record NC_064417.1, read on the forward strand.
GAATTTGCAGACACAGAATTTTTTCAGAGGGAGCTGGAGGGCACCAAGAAACGGGTGGAGGAAAAAAAGGAGAAAAAGAGGAAAAGGCCAGATTCCCAACCAACAGGCCGCTGCTGCAGATTCTGCCACAAGGACCTGAAACAGGGACCAAACAGCCCACACATACACACGGGCTTCCCTGGAGTGGCAGGAAAATACATTTACTGCCCAGCTAAAGTGTACTCTTTATACAAAGATAAGGGCATGATTAAAGAGATGACCTGGATGGAGTTTAAAGAGTCCCCATTCTATGAAGCAGAGAGAAAAAGATGGGTGGAGGAAAGGAAGACCTGATTCGTATATATTTGTACATACTTCAAATGATTAATCCAATTGTTGTTCTGTATATATATATATGTGTTTCTGATTTCTGAATGTGCTATATATGTATAGGTTTTATTTTTTTTTGTAGTTTCCAAAGTTTATATTATTTTGTCATACACATGTGCGCTTATGTTTAGTCCTTTAGACCACAGCAATGTGTGTGTGTATATGGATATTGGTATGTATAACTTTATAGTTTGTGTGTATATTGTTTTCCTTAAAGTTCTTTTTTTAAACAGATTTTACCTTGTTTTTAATCAAATTATAAATAAATAAAATAAATACATAAAATATACGTTTACATGCTTTTTTTCATTCTTACATAAAATGTTATAGCACATAATTTGTACACATTTTCTTAACTTATTTATATCCCATACAACATGTTCTGTATTAGACTGCATCAAAATTATGTCTGTTCATTTAACTCAAGCAGCACATCAGTCATTATAAAGGATTATAAAGAAAATAAAATAAGGGAATCATTTTTGCAGTTACACTTGCAGTTAAAGTTTTTTTAATGATTTCTACTTAAAATTTAAAAGCCACAAAAAGCATTTCAGCACCTTGGACAAAGAAAAAACTAAGCTGCCTTCCTATTGGCTGTTTTTCTGTTACAACTATTCACAACTGGCCCGTTCAGGGTCGGGGATAATAATTTTTATAATAATAAACAATTATTATTATTATTAAACCCCGCTCCACGCGGGGATCGAACTCAGGCTGTCGCGGTCGCAGCCCAGTGCTCTAACCGCTGCACCAGCGAGCGGACTGGGATGCGGCCGCTTTAATCGGCTTGTAAAGAGCCTCCGCCGAAAGGGGCGGAGCCACGAAAACGGGCGGAGAGTGAAAACGGGTGGAAAACAAAACCTCACGCCTAGCGTGAGTGAAAGAGAGAGAGGGGGAGAATGTAAACAAGACTCGCCGCGGAAGCTAACGGCTACCTCTTATAAGACGAGGTGAAGAACAAAGCTTCCAAAAGAAACGAAACTTAACTAAGGAGTTTGTATTATATATATATATATATATTATATATATATATATATATATATATATATATATACATATATATATATATATATATATATATATATGTATATATATATATATATATATATATCCTCATAGTTCAATGTGTGTACTGTCATGGCATACATCCAGTAAAAGTGTTGCCTTATGACAACATATTTTGAAATAACCAACTGAACCCCAGCACTGTGGAAAAAATGTTATTCCTAAATAAAAACTAAATTACACATGTACATAACCACGTCCATTAAATATGTGCCCCCTGCCCCTTACACAAGCACCTTCACCTTTATGAGCATACATTTCTTTCATCAAATTCTTCCATATCCCCCATGCAGCATATCTACATGAGCCTTGCCTATGGAAAAATAGGCAATGGACTAGTGATACATGTAAACATGTTACAAACCCTGCTTGGAAAGATGTGAATAATAGTGAATAATATAATTTTAAAATTTGGTATATTAACAGATTAATAACATGGTGAAGGGAAAAAAGCAACAATGTGAATGCAATTAGAATTACAAGTGTAGTTTCTCCAGTGTGCCTTATCAAGGTACATTCTAAGTGTATTATATATTAATTAAAAATATATTACAGTTATGTCTTTTAATATAATGCATTAAATTATCCAGACATCAAAGTATTCTTCCATTTCCTTTTTTCAGTTTTTATTTAAACCTCAAATGTCATGTGAATGCACTGGAACAGGTTTAAAAACTGTAAAAAAGACAAAAAAAACGCCCCTCGTCCTTTAAATACACAAAGCACTTTCAGGTTTTGCCCACCAGGTGCCGCTGATGTCCAATGTGTTATGAAGCTCCGAGTAATGAACCTTTTTTCGATACAATTAGGAAAAAGGCTTCAGTGCTTCAGAAAGCCTCGGTTTGCCATCACTAGCAGGAAGAGAAGGGGAAAAAGAGCAGAGGCTCGGTCTAGAAACCGGCATAGATTCGCTCCCACGAGCTTCAAAGATCCAGTGCCGAGTGGCTGGTTGGCGCTGCTTATAAGCTGTTGAAAGCAGGTGTTGATAATTAGCCAATCAGCCCTCGGCGCTGGCCTGGTGCGCCCTCCGACGCCCTGGAGGACACCTCGATCGGGCACCAGCCCTTACATAGTAATATAATATAATTGCTTCAACCACGGAAATTAACATTTTTCTCACGCAAAATTGGCGGTCCCTGGTGTTTAAGGTGCTGAACTGCACGTCGAGATCCCCTAAAGAAGCTCTCTAAGAATAACGACTGGGTGAGGGCACTCGTTAATCTGCGAGCGAGTTTACGTAGTACTTTAGTTACGCACTGGTTTGGGAAACACTCTTTAATTAACGATCAATCTTAAGTACGAGTTAACAAAGTTCTTAGCGTTACGAAGCTTTCGGGAAACCCACCCCAGAACTATAGCTCACAGGCTAGCTGCAGCCTGAAAGCTTTTCCACTGCAGGGCCAGTACGCCGTGCCGCCGCTGTGTTTCTGGCTGGTTTTGACCCGTTAGCTTATCAATGCTAGCAGCTACCAGGTCTACCAGCGGCGCTACCCGGCCCGCTGCCTTCAGGCAGATCCTGCTACTCCCTCCCGATGAGCGGCTCGGTGTACCCGGGTACGGAGAGATTAACCGCGCAGACCCGGTTCGGTTAGTAAGCGCTATGTGTGGATAAAACACCTGAACAGAACTCCTCTCTGAGCTCAGAACCGCTCGAATAACCCGCAGCGGCAAAGCGGCTTCAGCGTTTGGGCTCTAATACAACTTAAGCTCCAATAATATAATAAAATTAGCTTACTAACAGAACCGGGTCTGAACGGTTAATCTCACAATACCCGGAGACACCGAGCCGCTCAAATCTCTATTCAATAATAAATATTCTGTTTACAGACATTATATATTTTTTTTATATCAATAATAGTCCATTCGTTTTCAAATTTAAATTTTGTGGTTATGGATTATGCTTTTGGTTTTTAAAACATTTGACCCTATTTTGACGCCATATAGTCACTCCATTTGGGGGATGAGTCTTAAAGAGATTAGAGGGCCTATATTTTAATACACATTCACATTTGATACCATGTCTTGATACATTACAAATAAAGTGCTAAGATCTTCCATGGTACTAATATATAGTCCCAACCCAAATGTGTGCTTCCAAATACTCAGGTCTTTCTTGATGCTTAGCTAACTTTGTCTTTTCCATGAGTCAGCATTAACATAACTAATAAAATAACATAAAAAGTCAGTTTAGTCATTTAGTTTGTTAGTATACAACGTATTTTTGATTACTGGAAGAATAATAAATCTGGGTAGTTAAATGAATAAAGTTATTAACAGACTAGGGTTGGGCGATGTCTCCTCAATTGGCAGCTGACGATGTTTACAGTGAAACATCGCAATGGACGATGATATCGTGGGGAGGGGGGGTGGTTTTAAATCCGTTAATTATTCATGGGTGTGTTTTGAGCGTAACGTGAAATAAACCAATCAGTGTGTCTGTATCCATCCTCTTTAAGAGGCAGGATTGCGCTGACTTCTGTGCATTCCTATTTTAAGAGCGCATAAAAACTGGGTTTGCAACACTGAATTTTAATCAAGCAATCGATTATTTACACTGGAGGGGGACCCTCATTTACAATGCCACTGAGCATTTACAGTTTAAAAGGGATTAAAAATATTTTTCAAAAATTTTAACTAAAAACTGACATTTACTATATACGAATAAAATATATACATTAAAAAAGGAAAAATAGGACACTTTAAAAAGATCATAAAAAATGATACATCAAAAATAAAGAATTTATATCTTATTTTTTGATCAATAAAATAATAAAAATATTTAAAATAAATAAAAAAATAATTGATATAAAATAAAAACTAATTTCAAACACAATCAAAGGCTTTCTAATAGAGTGCAGAATAATATCAGTTTCAGTTAGTTTCAGTTTCAAATCATTGGTCCTTATGCATCTTAATTTATTTAACTAAACTTAATTTATTTGACTGAGTTTTTATATTATTTGTAGCCTCGCGCTGAATTCAGCTCGCGCTGTGAAAGAGAGAAAGAGAGAGAGAGAGAGCGCAGCATGGCACATTTTGCCTGATTTCTCTTGATTAAATATCAGTAAATATCCATATATTTTACTACACTTGATAGGACCTTATTTATTAAAACGTTTTTTTTTATTAAATCGCAATGTTGCGCGTGCTTTCAAGCTTGCTCTGCGTGACTGAGGTATTTTAGAGCGCTGGTCGAGATTTTAGTTAATTAAATAATATATTTAATATTTTAATAAATTTGCCCTGGTGATAAAAAATGAATGCTAACATATAGCTTTATATTTCTGTGTATTTCAAATGTTTTAAGTTTTATATACTTGACGTGCAGCACCAGATGCCAGGGTGATGCTTTATTTTTCAGATATGAAACAAAAATAATTAAAAGTGAATTTCAGTTACATAATAGCAAATAAAACAATTATGTTCAGTCAAAGTTCTTTTCTTTAATTTTTTCTTAAAAAAAACTAGTTAGTAACTCAGTTAATTTTTGGAGAAGTAACTAGTAAATATAACTAATTACGTTTTCAAAGTAACGTGCCCAACACTGGTTGACAATGAGCAAGTTTCCCGACGCACAACGAGCAGGCTTATTGTATTTGCGTGAATAACATGAAATATTTAAAATTATTACAGACATGTAGAACAAAAACGAAGACAAGCTATAACCTAGATATAAATAATAATATCCTAATAATAATATCCTAATAATAGAATAATAATAAGTAATATAATAATATGCAAATTAGGCATATTTGCAGCAGTAGGCTATTTTAATTTTCGTCCCTGACTCTAATTCATTTAAGTTTTATACCTGATTTGATCATTTTCCGTACAATCCTTGCCAAAGTTTTAGGTGAAGGAGACCTAAAGAAGGTCAGTGCATGTTTAAAAAAAAAAAAAGTGTGCGTGGCATCGCGATGGTTACCATCCATCGCTATGGTGGGTCATAAATGATACCATCGGCACAACCCTATAACAGATATGTTAATGCTGACTGATAGGAAAAGTACAATTGACTATTTGGCAAACAACAGGCCACAGTTATCTTTCTATTTATGTGTTGGTAATGATTATTATTATTAATTAATATTAATTGATATATTATTTTAAAGTATTTACAACCCAATTAAGAACCATTATTGAACTTTTATAAACTATTAATAAACCCTTTATGAGGGAGCCTTATTTTTAAGTGGCACCAAATAAACAATACTCACCAGGGCCGCCGCTCTGCATACGCAGACAACGCAGCCAGCGTTAGGCCTCAACCATTTTGCAGTTGCAGGGAGCCAAATTGACTGAGAATGAAATGTGTTGAAATTATGACATTATTAAATTTAAAACCCAATGTGAATTATTTATGACACGCTCATCTTTTTTGTCTTTAAACATTGCATGGGGCACCTACTCTACTACTTAAAAGCGGCACGTTATTATTTTTGTGCATAATATAATGCCCCCACCCCTATTGCCTGAAATGGCACGGCTCGGTTTGCTCTGTTGGTTGTTGCCAGATGTGACATTTTCCAGTCAAATAAATAATCAAAAAATGCATGGAGGCGCTAAATCTTGCGCATGTTTAACCATTTTTAAAGTGTATGTGGCCATTCTATACAAAAACTTGTCCAGTGCAATATTTGTGTAAGTTAAAAACTTAAAATAAAATAAACAAATAGGATGAAAAATCGTAACTTATCTGGCAACCTTAGTCCTAACTAAAGTAGCAACGCTACTTGAGTTTGGCAGGAGACAAGTTCACCGCGCGAAGTTGCTACTAAATGGCAGTGTTGGGCACGTTACTTTGAAAAAGTAATTAGTTATAGTTATTCGTTACTTCTCCAAAAAAGTAACTGAGTTACTAACGGAGTTACTCCACTATAAAATGTAATTAGTTACCAGTAAAAGTAACTATCGCGTTACTTTTTATTATTCGCCCGTCAAAAAAAAAGGAAATCAATTATGCATTTACTATTATTATTAGAAAAATAACAAACGAAAATAAACCCAAAATGTTGACAAAAATATAATCTAACGAATTTCAAAAAAACAAAACGAAATTCTCCACAGAACCAAAGAAAATTACTAAAACTTGTAATACTGAAAAAAACGGAAAAAACGGAAAAACGCGTCTGGGGATGAAATTAAACAAACCAAGCCACACTCAAAGGAAATATGTATATATAAACAAAACAAAATAATGGACAAAAACAACAATTTAATGCCCGTTAAAATGGTATTAATATAACAGCTTCACCAAAAGAGAATAGAGCTTAGATCGGGCAAAAAATCCGACCCGATCCAGCCGGAGCCCGTGCACATTCTGCCCAAGCCCGAACCATGAACTGAGCCGGACCCGATCCGCCCCATAAACTGTCTGTTTTCGGGCTGATTGAATGAGCGAAATATAATCAGAATTATGTTAATTAACACTGAAACATAAAAGCATAGAACTATTATTTAATTTAAATGTTTTTTAAGAACAGCTACACACAATGCTGCAAGTCAAACGCGGAGGCGTTCACGTGCGCCCAGAGCTACGTGATTACATTTTTCATTTTTATTATAGTTTAATTTTATTTTGTTTTTATTTTTTCTGTTCAGTAAGTTTTTAGGGTGGGCTTGCTAGCGCGAGCGCTTTACACAAGAACTAAAGGACCACGAGGTGCCGCGCGCTCGGCACAACAACTCCGCTGTACAACAGCGCTTATAAATAAATTAAACACGAAAATGAGGGTATTCTATCTGTAATTTCAGTTCGTTTTAGTTAGTTTTATAAACACAAAATACAGTTCCAGATAGTTATGTTTTTTCCTTTTAATTACCTTTTTTATTAGATTCAGTTAACACAAATGTTTTTTTCACTTTCAGTTTTCGCTATTTCGTTCGCTGTAATGAACAATAATAATTGGTTACTTAGCAACATTGTGATTATCACATCAGAGCTTTATATAAAATAAAAAATAGGAGCTAATAGGAGCTTTCTCTAAAAGAGAAAGCAGCAGCACCACAAAAACCGGAGCAGCTAAAAAGAGTTTAACGTCCTTAATTCGGAACTTGGGCTGTCCACGGCAATCACTGAATTGATTAGAGCACGCAAATCGTCACAATTGTGCCTCACTTCACCACGCCAAGGCTGATATAAATACACCACGAATATAAACGATAATTTCATAACCTTTAAGGCTGGCTTGTGTAAATGACGTGTCCACTGCTTAAAATAGACATGCATCGTTTCATTTATTATTTATACATTATAAATAGTACTCTTGTGCTGTTCTTCACTGTTATTGGCCTTACTTATAACGTTGTAAATATTCACAGTTACATGTGTAATTTTAATAAATAGTAAAATTTTGCGTAAACCTTTTGTGTTTGTGTGTGTGTGTGTGTTTTTTTTGTGTTTTTTTTTTTTGGGGGGGGGGGGGGGCCTCCCTGACCAGTTATGCTTAGGGCCTCCAAAACCTTAGCAGCGGCCCTGCCTGCTAACGTTAGCTTCCTCTGACCAATACAGGGAATTCCTGCTAAAACGCTCATATAGAAAACAGACAGCATAGTTTCTGAGAAACAATAGACACAAAAGCTTAGTAAGCTAGCTAGCTAATCATTGGTCTGTTCTTAATACGTAAAAAAGCAGTATTTTATATGGTGGTTAACTATCCAGTGCTGTCCGCTCTGGGCTGGTTTAATCTGGTTTAAACCGGTTTAGAGTGCTTAAAAGACTGACTGAACACGAATGCAGCCGTTTTTCCTCCGTAATTATGAATGTACAATTACAAGCATTTGAATATTATTTTCACAGTTTACATTCCTTACTGGGTTATCTCATTATCATTGTTATACAAAATCTACCTCAGATACTATTAGTAACAACCTCCCCGTTCTAAATATTTTTAATAAATGAATTTGACTGAAATATTGTAAAGTCTGTCTCAAGGCCTCGGCATACTTCCAGCGAAACGAATTTCGTGAGCATTGCACGAAGTCAAGCGCGCTTTCGCGAGCTTTCGAGCTGGCATACTTTCTGCGGCTGTCTCGCATGCTCCACAACTGCAGGTGGTGCTGTTACGTTAAGTTTCATGACTACCGGAAAACCATCGCGCTCTGTCTAAACAAGCTCCGGTATGGCAACGTGTGAAATACTCGAGGTGTATAAACATACCCTAGAAGATTTCTTCAAAATCGTCCATGTTTGTTTTCTTGGCACGCCTCTTTTTTAACGACCAATCACAGCCTTTGTCGCGTTGTGTCTTCGGCCGTGGAGTTCGCCCAGCTTCCATGTGCACGACACGGCGAACGAAGCCCCTGTGCGATGTCCGCGCCAGTTCGTTTTCTCCGCAATTACGTCACATTGTTCGCTAGAGCCACGCGAACGTCGTCTCCGCATGAAGTATGCCGAGGCCTTAAGGGCCGTTGTATTATTTAGCTTTAAACATTAATGGTTAATTGAGAATTATATCAAATTTAGGGGGTTAAACATTAGTCTGTTATAAATGCCATTCAATTTCAATTCAACACGACAATTAAAAAGTATTTTTATAAAGCAAGCATGTTTTTTTTTTAGTTTTAACCTTTCTTAATAAAGATGTATAATAAAATAATAATGTATTAAAACAGACTCCAGCTCATTTTATAAAATTATAAATAAGGACAGCTCTAGATTTGAAAACATCATTCCACATCAGTTTTAATAGTATTTAAAAGTATGCACAACATTATAAAACAATTCAGTTGTGTAAAACGTACTGCTGTTACAGTCAGAAAGTCTGGGTTCTAAAATAATTAGGATTTTGCCTGTTAACTAACATAGTGTTAACATCAGAAAAAAACCTGATAGATGTTAAATGTAAATTGTGGATTGTACTACAAGTTTTAAATAGATCTTGTGTTAATAAGAGTTCATAAATAATTTACTATCTGCCATAGATTTATGACCTGTTTCAATCTTGATTCCTGAAAATAGACACACAAGTCTTCATCTAATATAGGATTCATTATTGTCACCATTCATTAGTGTCACCATAAAATTGGCATCTCTGTTGTGCTGCTCAGAAGAGGCGTGGACCTGTTTTTCCTGTAAAGCTACTTTATGACAAAGCGCTATATAAATAAAATTGAATTGAATTTAAATATTATATTATATTATTATATTGTGACCGCAAAAAGTGTTACTTGTCTAATTATTTTTTCTTATTTTACAGGAACCAGAAATCTGTGATTTTACAACACTCGTAAGTATGAATAAACAGTTGATAAATATCAATGCTTTTAAATAATTAGAAATGGAAAGATCTATCACCTGTGTTTCTGTATTGTCTGATTTTCAAGTAAAATTTGTAATCAACCAATATTTATCTATTCAGCCGATCTTACGATCAGGTCATATTGGGAAGTTAAGTTTAGATTTATAGCAGCTCTGTGTGGCTCACTGTTGAGGATGCTGACTCTCAGAAACAGGGTTCGTACGGGTGCTTGAAATCTTGGAAAATGCTTGAATTTTAATTTTTTTTTTTTCAGTCCTGGAAAGTGCTGGAATTTTGGAGAAAGTGCTTGAAAATGCTTAAAACTGCTTTACTTTACAATAAATCATTATCTGACTAAATAAGTTTGCTTAAAGAAAAATTTGCAGAGCGTAAAATAAAAAAGGCTTAGCTCGCGCCTCCATGTATTTGCGACAAATTCCGGTTCTTTCTCGTAATCCAAGAGTTGCCTCACGAGGAACCAGCGCTTCCACTTCTGTGCAGACCCAATTTTATTTAATATTTTACTGTTTTTTGGTAGTTCTACAAAATTTTACTTGAGTTCATATTCACCAACCATAACCCCTCCTCTGGCATTATGTAATGTTTTTGTAAAATGGAGTGTGAATGGCAGTTAATAATAATAATAATCGAGCAATTAAAAGTACTAAAATACAAGATATAAATCATGCCTATTCTCTTAAACTGTATCCTTATATATTGATTCAGTCTTTTAAAATGTGGTGCTTTTTGTAATTTTTACGTTTAAATATATACTAGAGTAGCACAGTTTGACAGGGTAGCACTAATCGACAGAACACTGGCGCCGTAAAAACGAGCTGATCTCCGGGGCTGTTTTCCTGGCGTCAGCGTTGTGGTATGAGCCAATCTCCTGGGCTTTTCACGGTGTCAGCGCAGTGGAATGAGCCGATCTCTGGCTGGAGGTATGCTGGCTAGATGGCTATGCTAAAAGCCAAAAGCCAGGTTAGCAGTGCTGGCGAGTTTTTTTGTGCTCGCGAGTTTAACATTTGCGCTTGTGAGAAGGAAATGATAAATGTTAAACGGAAAGCGTTAAAACACGCTGGTGTTTTTGCGCCCCTCGACTTTTGACATCGATGTGACACCATAGAGTGGCTATCTGCGAGTCAGTTTTCGTGTTTTCCTCGTCACCTCACAGTCAGCGAAAACAACACTGATATGCTGGGGGGTTGTGTTTTTAACGAGTATTGGCTGGAAAACTATTGATTTGCACATTACTGTCAAAGGATCAGTAAGCTGATTCACTGCCTACCTCAATCGTAAATGTTTTATTTTTTTATGTTTTCAAATTAAGAATGTATTGAAAGTGAGGGTATTTGTCAAGTGATCTCACTTGGTATTTGGTGTTGCCCTATATATGTTTGCACTATTTTACCTTGTAAATTCAAGTTGTTCTGATTTGTACAGCACTATTAAAGCTTTACCTTTTTTTTTTTTTTTACATTTTGAGTAAAACATTGATTGAAAGTTATTTGCCTAGTGAGCTTTTGTGTCATAGTTTTACTGGTAACCCAATCAAGGTGGATAGTAAACAAAGTTTACAGATAGATGATGCATTTAGAATTGTAAAACTTACTTTGCTTTAATTTCTTCTCCATCTGCTATTACCAACCACAATTCTGATTGTGTTCACATAAAAAATATCATCTCTTGAAGTGTCACAAAAAGCAAATCAATAATTTTGAGTATATGTATGTATAAATGCTCTCAACTCACCCCCAAATTTGACATACTACAGTAACTGCTCAGTCAAATGAATAGGGTAAACATGTGGTGAAGAACATTGGTATTTAAATTGTGTGAAACTGACACCAATAAATCCATAATTCTTGCTATTTACTTATTTAGAAGTATTTTTTTTCTCTGTAGCATAGTCGCTGTGGAGTGTGGAGAATAGTTTTGTGATATATTGATTATCGCTGAATCACAGTTTTGAGATATCACCGTTATTACTAATTTACCACAGCTGAAATGTGCTGGAAAAACTTGAAAATGGGCCCTGAAAGTGCTTGAAAAGTGCTTAATTTTACCTTGTAAAAGGTGTATGAACCCCTGCAGAAAGCTCCAGTTCCTTGTTTAACTGCTAGTTGGAACTAACCCTTGATTCTCAACAATTCTCTACACTACTTCACAGCATATGTGTTACTGAAGAGAATACAATACTTCTAATGAATCAAATACCAGTAGTTATAGATTTATTGGTGTCCGTTTCACAGACTTTAACAACCAATATTCTTCACTGCAGGTTTACCCTATTCATACCACGTGGAGTAATGGAGCAATAACTTTAGTAAGTCTAATTGGAAGAAATCTTAGGGATTTTAGAGCACCTTTATTTCAATAAATATATCCATATTTGAAGCCACATAGATACCATATGATATGATATGTCCAAAAAATAGTTCATATGTGTACAAAGTGTAAAACTAATGTGCTGACAGGATTGACAGACTATTTTGGCTGTAACTGAGCTATAGCTCCACAATGTTTTTAATGTGATTTGTAAAAAGTATTTTTCATGTCAAACTTTGCACAACAAATATATAATCAGTCAGCAAAAACAATAATTTTAGGTTAACCCTGTCACCAGGATGAAACCCTGTCACACATGGAAGTGATGTATGGTTGAATTGACTAAACTTAAAACAAAAAAGAACATTCAAAGTCAAAAACATTTCTTCTGTTCTAAACAAGGCTTAGAGAAAAAAATATGCGTTTAAACTGTAGAATACCTTGAAAATGTGTTTTGATTGAAAACACCCAAATAGAGTTCTGCACCGGGATTGGCTTTTCCAAAATACTGATTCATCTGCATTATGTCATGACACATTTGTGGTTAAATCTTTCGTTTATGATTAATCGTTATTTCTATTTTTTTTCTCATCTTACAGGCTCAAAAAGGCTTTCACATACAGTGCTGTGAGTATTACTTTATACAATTAATAAGTAACTAACCCAAAATCTAGTATAGTTTATGTAGTATAATGTAACCACTTTTGTATGTGAAGTTAACTATGTCCTGGCTGATTAACATTCTGGTGCAATTAAAAAAAAAAATATATATATATATATTTCTTTATGTTTTTAACAGGTTGACCTTGACTTAATTGGGCATTGTTTCTTGCCAGGTGAGTTTTGAACTGACATTGATTTTGCCTAAAGTTGCTGTTCAGAGAAACCTGAAAGTTGGCTACAATGTAGTTCTGTAAGTGTTTCTACACAGTCAAGTCACAATACCTACCTTGATTCTACCCTTACTGTTCATTTTTAAGCTTTACCAATCATATAGGACACCATTTAGTTCTATAATTACAGACTGTAATCCTGTATTCTGCATACTTGAAAGGAGAAATGCGGGTAATAATAAAGTATGCAAAGAAACAGATACAAAACTACATTTTGTAATTATTCAAGTACAAACTATCATATAGTTCTATATCCAATAGAACTGAATAAAAAATAATAATAGGTGTAGATATAAATGAGGATGTCATAATTTGATTAATGTGTATTTAAAATAGAAATGCTGTATATTCTGTATATCAATGCTTAGTTTGAAATAACTATATACTCTTGTGCTGTGCAGTTTTATAACTTATGGAGCATTACATACCAGGTTACCAGGAATGCCTTTAAATAAAAAATAAAATAAGAAGATTTAAGTATCTTTTCATCTGGTAATGCTAAGAAATGTTTAGATTATGGGGAAAAACTGACCTTTTCTAATGATTATTGTTTGTTTAATTGTGTTTTTGAAAATGTGTGTATTGCAAATTGTACAATTGTTACTGTTTGCAACTAACAGGATTGTTTTCTCTTTTTTCTGTCTTTCTTTTCTTGTCTTTGCCCTACCCCATCTAAATTCTTGTTTCCATTTTCTCTCTTTCTTTCTGCTTGCATCTGCAAGCATCCCAGCTTTCCCCATCCCCGAAACAATAACTCATTGAACTCATAACTCATTGAACTCATTGAACTCATAACTCATTGAACTCATAACTCATTGAACTCATAACTCATCCATATAATAACTCATCCATATAATAACTCATCCATATAATAACTCATCCAACCCAGAAGTCATGCAACCCAGAAGACAACAAAGACAAACAATCTGCAGGTCCCTAAACAACGGGAAAAAGACCACAAAAGCCCAGTAAACGCCTGGCTCACCACCTAGAAAGCTCTGAAGAAACTGGACCTGCAGCACACACACAATTATACCACAAATCACTTTAGCATAGCTTAACATTTTATAGCTATACATTACAAATACAGTACTTGAATAAACAACTGTATAGACAGTTCTACATTTCGTTCATATATTAAGTGAGTCCACTTTTGCAGTTATAATACTTTGTCTTTATTGACAACAATTGAAATAATCATTTGATCAGTTTTTTTTTACATAATTGCATAAGGAGACTATTACACATTTGTTTCCTAAAAAGGTATTATCAAATCTTTGTATTGTTAAAGGTTAATTTTACAAAGAAGTACCATCATAACATTTGTGTACTGACTATCAATTGTTCATTTCATTGTTTGGTGTCATCTTTTCAGTCACAAGATAATTATCTTTTGTGTAAGGACTTTTAATTTTATGAAGCATTATCCTTAAGAGTTCTGTTAAGGGTTAATAAAAAGGTATCAAATTTTGTGTTTCCCATCATAAAGAGGTCTTTTGATAACTGGTTAGTCTGATAATCAATTTGTAGAAGTAAATCATACATATAAACTTAAGATTTAAGCTACCTACTGTTTGAATTACACATTAATTATTGTATATTTGTTTCAAGCTAAGTTATACACACGAAAAATACATTAAATTGCTGCTGAAAAAAAAAAATCTTGTGTGTGCTTAGTGGTTGCATTTTCCACTAAATAATTTATTTGAGAGCTCAATTTAATTTTGTACTACTGTATAAGTACATTAATTAAAGGTATTGCCTACGGGTTACTGACAGTAAAGTTTGTTCTAAAGGTAAATTACGTAATTGCATAAGGAGACTATTACAAATACATTTCCTGATAAGGTGTTATCAAATCTTTGTATTGTTAAAGGTTATTTTTTATGAAGAAGTACCATCACAACATTTGTGTACTGACTATGAAATGATAATTTCATTGTATGGTGTCATCTTTTCAGTTACAAGATAATTATCTTTTGTGTACAGTTTTAGAAATTAATTTCATATAGCGTTATCCTGAAGAGTTCTTTTAAAGGTTAATAAAAAGGTATTATCACATTTTGATTTTCCCATCATAGAGGTCTTTTGATAACTGGTAAGTCTAAAAAAATCATATAATCTGATAATCAATTTGTAGAAGTAAACCATACATATACATTTAAGATTTAAGCTATCTAATATTTGAATTGCACATTAGCTGTTGTATATTTATTTCAAGCGAAGTTATACACACGAAAAGAAATACATATATACAGCAGATTGCTGCTGAATAAAAAAACAATTACATCTTGTGTGTGCTTAGTGGTTGCATTTGCCATGAAATAATTTATTTGAGAGCTGAATTTAATTTACAAGAACATTAATTAAAGGTATTGCCCACAACAAATCTTTTCATTTTATCCTTTAAATCATATTCATTTGATAATTTCAGATTATCTGATAGAGCAGTAGTTTTGTGTCTATAAAAGGTGACTTAATACTAGTCTTTGGCAGTTTTACTTCTTGAGAAATACATTAGCACAGAGTTCTTTGAACGCTTTGGTTGGTCACTGTTTTTATATATAATATTCAAGGTTTTACTTTATCCAAAGAACCAGATTAAAAAATGCCCAGAAAAAGTAAGAAATCCATGGCAGCTAAACACCGTGAGGCAGCTAAGATGCAATTGGTAAGTGCTGACTTACAAACATGGACTGAAAACACGGTTTGTACACACGTGACCACAGTTTTGGCATCCCACAGTCAGGGTGATGAGAGATACGAGATTTTCTCTAGAGGAGTTCAGTGTACCTGTAATTCACTTGCATTTCTAGCAGTACACAGTGAAAATAACGACCTGACCAGCTTAAACCTAGACCAGATATTAACACAGGGTGATGCTGTTTATACTCAGGTTAAACAAACACTACTGAATGAAGGGAGGTTTCGGAGTAACCTGCTGGCATCTGATGAACTTCCCTGTACAGTAGAGACAGACACGAAGTGTTACAGTGTTATTAAACACCCACAGAGATTCGGGTTTCTGAGAGACGAGGCTCCACAGGGGATGGAAGAATATGTCAATTTGGAGAGAGCACTAAACTGTCTGAGAGGTGATGTAACTGATGCTCTGCTGATCACTGGAGGAAGGTGTGTTGCTGTATTCAGAGATCGCTCAGGTAGATTTGGGTTCTTTGATCCTCACTGTAGAACACCTGATGGATTAGAAGCTGATGAGAATGCAGGTACAGCTGTGATGCTCACATTTGCAAACTTAGAGGACCTGACTGAAAGATTACTAATACTCTACCAGGTGTGTCTTGAACTGCAGGACGGCTGTCAATATGAGCTTCTCCCTGTGTCTTTCCTAAACATGAACACTGACAGTGCAGAAACTACTGATAATAGAGAGAGAGAGGAGCAAATGACAGCAGACCCATGTTCCATTCTATACTCTGAAACTGTGACTAAATTAAACAAAACACAAAAAAAGAGGTTATATTTACAGCAGAAACGCATAAAGAAAAATAAGGAGAGATTAATCTCAAATACCAAATATGCAAATGATCCTGAATTCAGAGAAAAGAAAAAACAAAACAGTCGACTGTGTTACACTGAAAATGTAAATTACAGACTTGCAAAGCAAAAATCAATAAGAGTTAATTATGCAGTTAACACAACCTTTAGAGCAAAGCAAAAATTGTGTTACTAACAGCTACAGAAATAACCCAGATTACAGAGAAAAACAGAGACAATATGTCACCAACAACTACAAAAATAATCCAGATTACAGAAAAAAACAGAGACAATATGTAACCAACAACTACAAAAATAATCCAGAATACAGAGGGAAAATGAAATGGTATATGACGAACAGCTATAGAAAAGATAATGCATTCAGGCAAAGGCAAAAGCAATATGTTACCAACAACTACAAAAATATCCCAGATTACAGAAAAAAAACAGAGTCAATATGTTACCAACAACTACACAAATAACCCAGATTACAGAGAAAAAATGAAATGGTACATGACGAACAGCTATAGAAAAGATAATGCATTCAGGCAAAGGCAGAAGCACTATTTTACATATCGATACAGAAATTGTCAGAATTTTTGTGAGCAGAAGAAACAGAAATTTAAAAGCTTACACCAGAGTGATCTGCATTTTAGGATGCATCACAGAAAACAGTGCTTACTGCGGTCAAAAAGTAGAGCATCTAGACTTAACACCCTACATAAAATACATTGTGCTCAACAAATACAGAGGAAATACACACAAAACCGCTTCCATCAGCAGAGAAACACACCAGTACAAACACAACAATCACAAAACAATAAATCCCTGAATCCAGAAGTGCAGAATGCTCTAGTCTATTTGAAAGAAATCATAAAAACTGGTCCAAGTTACATTTGCACAGTCTGTCACAGAGCATTGTTTTCTGATCAGGTCCGTCTGTGTGATCACACAAACTATAAAAAAAATCCAGAAATAACTTCAAATTGCTTGACTGGAAATTATGTTCACATCTGTTCCTCTGACTGTAGTGATAACTGTGCACCTGAAGAAATGAAACATGAGTGGATCTGCCACAGCTGTCATGATAACTTGGGCAAAGGAAGAATGCCTTCCATCGCTTCTGTAAACAAACTCCAACTCGCACCCATTCCAGCAGAACTGTGTGATTTAAATATACTGGAGAGACATGTCATATCTAAATATGTGTGTTTTGCCAAGGTCATCAGTCTTCCCAAAGGTCAGCAGAGAGCCATTAAAGGTGCTGTTGTGTCCGTTCCTTCAGATGTTGAAACAACAGTAAATGTTTTACCCAGACCCAGCAGTGAATCACAGCTACTCACAGTGAAGCTGAAAAGACGACTGTGTTACTCAGGCCATTATCAGTTTCAGACCATATCCATGCACAAGGTCCTGTCTGCCCTACTTAAACTGAAGGAAATCCACCCTGAATACAGAGACAATGTAATAAACAGTATGGAGCAGGATGAATTATTTAATGATTTTCCAGACCCAATAAATGCTGATGATATTCCAGAAGATGAATTAGACTTGAACATGAACTCTGACAATGATAAAACAGTAGAGCAGAACCCTGAAAGTGAACAGAATGGAGAAAATGAGACTGAAAGCACAGAACAGAGCACAGGTCTCACATTAGACACGTGTCTACAACCTCCAGACCTCGGACAGCATCTGTTGTCCTTTAATGATGGAATATTTTGCATTGCCCCAGCTGAGAGAAACAATCCAGAAAGCATATTTAAAGTTCGTAAACTGGAAGCAATGGCTTTTCCTGTTCCGTTTCCAACCGGTGAAAACACA